>NW_021319696.1:129774-139078 GCF_001605985.2 Dendrobium catenatum | reverse complement strand
CCCAAACTATGTTGGGTTCTTAAATCTGACTGTTGTTAAGTTTTATAGGTGTGCTCTCACCAAAGACCTCGTGAGAGCATAGGATAATTGGACACATGGAGGTTCGCAGCTCAAAATTGCTTAAACTCGCTTCTTCATAATTTATTGAAATGATTTTTCTTTAATTAATTTTGTGTTATTTTTGTTGTGTGCTTGCTTTGTGTTGTTCTAGATTGCTTTGTTTTTGTTTTGTTTGTTTATGTTTGGTTTCCTATATGATTATTTTTTAAGCTTTTAAATTTTGGAGTTTTAGAGATTCTGTTTAGCATTTCTAAATCGGTTAAAGGGAGGTATACCGTTGATGGTTTCCCTCCTTCTGACCTTGTTTAGTGATATAATTTTCTTCTCTAAACAAAAGTCTAACTCATTTTAGCCAATGGTTTTTGAAACTAAGATTCTTTTTATCTTCCTATAAAAAATCTATCTTGTGCATAATATCCAAAGTTCCACTACAGGAAAACCATTGATTTCCAGCAGAATTTTCCGGCGGCTTTCCGGCGGCCAAATTTCCGGCGGCTTTCCGGCGGTTTTTTTCCAGGGAATTTTCCGGCGGAATTACCGGCGTCTTTTTCACTTTTCCGGCGGCTTTTAAAAATTAATGAAAATGAAAAAAATTTTTACTATTTAAATGATTTAATAAAAATTATTAAAACTATATTAAAATTTAATTAATTTTCAATTTTAAAATTAATTAGTTAGTTTACATTTTATTTATATTAATATTATTTTTTATTTTAAATTAGTTAGTTTCTATTTTTAAATGATTTTAAAACTAAATTATTTTCTTACAGAATATACTTTAAATAAAAATTATTGAACATATTTTTCATATTTACATCTTCAGGCAATTCGGTTCGGGTTGCTTGAAATTTCTCCCAACTGACCCCTAAAGTTCGAACCTCACAGCCGCGGACGCGGAGAGCTGGCCGAGTCGCCGGATCGTGCGGGAGGCTTGGCGGGAGCAGCAGGGTCGCGCCGGAGCGATAGAGAGGGGCCTGCCGGGATCGCGCGCGCGGTAGTGTCAGGGCCTGAGCGCGGGGAGTCAGATCGCACTCACCGGAAGCGTAGAGGGCGGTGGTGCGCGCACCTGGGAATTTTTTTTTTAAATAAATTTGACCGTCGGTTTATAACCGGCCGGAAAGCCGCCGGAATAATTTACCGCCGTAAAAATCGCCGGAAATTATTTCCCTAACGCCGTTTTTTCCGCGGTAACTAACCGTCGGAAAACCGGCAGGTAAGCTACAAAACCGCCGGAAAGGTTCAATTTCCGCTGGAAAAGCCGCAGAAAATGAGTGATTTCTGTAGTGTTCTTATTATCTCTCAAGTTATTTAGATTTGCTTTGCACTGAATCATACATGATTTTTAAGTTTTTATTTTGTGGGTAGTTCTTCCTTATGTTAGACGAGAGTGCTCCTATTTCTAATATCTAGAAGATATAACTCACAATAAGAACTTCTTTTAAGAAGTTTGCAAGAGAAATGAGCTTGTCAAAGATAAAAAGGAAGTGGCAAGAAGACGTAAAAATTGAAATAAAAAGTAATAACACAAATGTTTTCAAAAATTCAAAGATGCTCAAAGATCAATCAAAGACTCAAGAGGCAATAAAATGAGCCCACTAAAAAGCAAGCTATCTTCTTCTTTTCAAACTTTTAAACTTAGAAAGAACTTATAGTTATGTGAGATTTTTAAAGGCTTGATTTCAAATTCCCATGATTGAGAAAAATTACTTTTGACATATTATTTATGAGGATTTTCTTTGTAAGACAAATTTTTAATGGATCTTCTTTATCCTATTTAGTGATTCTGAGTTAGGCCTCTGTTTTTTAAAAAGACAATTTAATCCCTGAAGGATGGTCAAATCTAGGGTTAATAAATCGGAATATTCTACTCTTTTTTCCAATTTAAATTTGTTACGCTATTGATCTCTTCAAAACTCTAAATTTAAATTATTTAAGAAATTCTCATATGAATGCTTTGATAAAAAAAAATATATTTGGCTATCTTTTCAAATTGGTTTGTTTTTAGTTTTTTTAATTGTTGTTTCGTTCTCTTTTCTATGCTTTCTTTTATTTTATTTTTTTGAGGCTTTGAATCATCACCATCCTTCAATTATTTTTCAAATTCTAGTCAAATCGTCCTGGCGATCCTTTATCCTCCTGGATGGATAGGGCAAATTTCTCTTCAAATTTCCAAACTGCTTGAACTTTTCTTTTGTGCTTGGCTATAAGTATTCGTCCTGGACGATCTTTAATCGTCCTGGTGATCTAATCGAATCTGTTGCATCTTGATGATAGTCTGGCCGATAAAATATTTCGTCCTGGCGATTAAAATATTTCGGTCCCTGGCGATGCATTATGTTCATCATCCTAACAGATACTAGATAGTCCTGGAATGCATCCACGTGTCAGCACGTTTAAATCCTTAAAATCGGCCTCGGGCGATACCATTATTGGACAATTTCGCCTGGCCGATCCACTGTTCGTCCTGGACGATACACGTGGGCACAAGATTTAAAATGATTTTAACTTTCGGCCAATAGACAATTATTGTGCATCGTCCTGGACGATACACCTAATCGGCCCGGACGATCTGGCTTTTTCAATGTCGTCTGGTTTGACTCCTCGAGACGATCGCCTGTGTCTAATCGTCTGGCCGATATCTAATCGGCCCGCACGATCAGCGCCTTTTTGCCCAATCGGCAATGTACGCAATTATTGTGTCAGTATCGTCCTAGACGATATGGTCGTTTTTTTAATTCCTGGCCGTCCAGCCATGTTTTCACTTCAACATCCTTCTCCTTTGTGTTTTCTTTGCTAAGTCCTCACTATGGCTTGGTGGAACGTGTTCGACAACTCTGGGAGTTCTCTCCGAGGGCTAGGATTGACCACTCGTTTAGGCGAGGCAAAAGATGAAGCTGCTTACCAATCGATACAAGAATGTGGGGATAACTGTTCCAGAATCATCAATCTGCCACATTTCATATCCTAATAGATCTTTCAACTCACACTTCCCTTTATTTCATTTCGTCTCTTGCTTTCCCCTTTATAACGAGCTTCTTAAATGATTCTTCGCAAGCCTTCGCATAAATCTACTTTCACACAGCCCTGACCTCCTATTGTGATCGATGCTCTGTCGAATACATATCGACTGTGTTTTGAACTTTTACAGCTATCACCACACCGCGGATAAGCTGCACTTATCGCTTTAGATCTTGACTTTGACTGGTCACGGCAAATCACTTCCTTACCAGACCAATTGCACCTTTTCATCGTTGGAAGCTAAGCTCTTTTAGAAAAGATGCTAGGATAATCCAATTGTCCTTCGCACCTCATAATTCTAAAAGCCAGGGACCGAATCTACATCACTCCTCTAACTTTCCCCCTAGATACTTTCCTACATCATGGGCACATAGAGAATTTAATACTATGGACTTAATTTTTTGGTACTTGATCAACTTACCATAATCCGCGATCCAGGTCAAAAAGAGCAAAACCCAATCTAGCTAGGACACCTCAATAGCCTATGTTCCTTGAAACAATACCAACTTTTGTATCCTATTCCACCCAACCTCCAATCTCTTCTACTCAAATAGTTCCTTCAGTACCTTCATAGTACTCGTCTCCACCCTAGGGATGAGGAACCTCAGGGGGCTGAGGAGGAGGAGGCTCTACTCCGCTCCTGTTCTGATCCTGTTCCTCTCCACCTTGCACTCACCGTTTGATCATTGAATAGAGAGTTTTGATGATAGGAGAACCGCTTTGACGCTTATGTTGTTCACATAAGCAACAACATTCTTGAGGAACATTGCCGTACGAGCAGCACCGTTACAGAGGATTTAGCCCAATTTTGATAGCTACAATTACAACACCAGCAGCAGTGGCATGAACCAGGCATTGCCTGGTTTAATGCTCAGTTACCATGCTTGCCCCTATTTCAGCAGCCACCTCCAACCACCTCCATCTGATGATCAGGGTCCTCATTTTTTTTAGTCTTGTTTTCTGTTTTCTATAGTTTATCTTGTAGTTTTGTTTAGTTTATGTTGTGTTGTTTCTTTCTCTTTATGTGTGTCTAGGACCTCTTTTGTGATGACAAAAGGGGGAGTACAATGTAAGTAGGAAGTTGAATGTGCTTGTAACTTTGAAAATTTAATGAACTACTGTTTTTATTGACGTTTTTTCCTACTTGTTGTTTGCCATCATTCAAAAAGGGGGGAGATTGTAAAAATCTATGTTCATGACTTTTATGTTTGATATTGACAAACACTATTGATTCTCTTGGACGTCCTGTTTACTTCTAACTTTTCAGGAATCGAGATCGGACGAACAAATGAAGCAGTTCAAGATTGGGGTAGGTTTAGCGGGTTTGAGTCAGATTGTACTTTGTTTTTTTGTTCTATTCTTGGGTCTAAATTTTATAATTTCAAGAGAACTGATAGCTAGTAACCCTACACAACACACCTTGAGAGCTTAAGATTTCTATTTTTATCATATCGCAAAAGGATTGATATTTACATCGTCCCTGGACGATCGGGCTTAAAATAGAAAATCTAAACAAGAATTCTTAAATAAGGCAACCGTCATTAACAGATTCGTCTCGACGATAGTGTATCGGCCAGCGACGATAAGCTCAAAATAGAAAGAAATTGCCGCTATAGATAATTAAGGTATTCTGTATTTTTAATAATCGGGGCCAGGACGATCATTGATGCGGCCCTGGACGTATTCACAAATTATGCCTTATTACTTAATCAGAAATGCAAGGGAGTAATTAAGGATGGATTGATAGATCAAATCGTTCCTGGACGATTCGCAAGGATCGGCCAGGATATCTATTAACCTTAGTTACTTCTGGACGATAATATCGGCCAGCCTCAAATTCAGGGGCGATGCTCTGGACGATTTTCCTTTGATTTGACCAACGATCGGCCAGGATAATGCGTGAGATAGGCCTGGACGATCAAGCCAGATTGGTTCACCATTGTCCATTTGGTAATTCAAGGCGTGTTTTGGCGATCTTCTGAGATTTTTAGTGATCGGGCCAAGACGATTGTCATATCGGCCTGGACCGATATTGTCGGCAACTTGCAATTAATGGGCTCCTTTGAAGCTTCTTCTTTAAGCAGCTCTTGTTCAAGTATTTTGAATCAATCTTTTTGGCTACTTCCTTGGACCTGAGAAGACCTTGAGGAGAAGAAGAGAGATAGAGAGAGAGGATCTTGGTGAGGGGGAGCTTGTGAGGGGATTCACAAGTTGCTTCAAGTATCGCTCTGTCTCCTTCTTCATCTAGAGTTTCTCTTCGTGGAAGGGTCGGTAGGGTAATGATTCAACATCTGATTGTGGTTTCTCTGCCAGCTTAAGGAAGGGAAGCAAAAGGAGATAGGTCTCTGCCTTGCGGGGTGGCAAAAAGGAGGTTCATTTGTAGAAGGTTCTCCGCCTACCTGTGGGGGCTAAGGAGAGTCACGAGTGTAGTGCAATACTCGGGCAGGGCACCTCCGGGGAGAGACGTGGTCGAGTTTGACCGAACCATCTATAATTTTTGTGTTCTTGTTTTCTTGCTTCCACAGTTTAAATTTTCGTATTTAATTTTCTTGTAGTGTGACTTTTGGTTTATGTGTTTTTAGTTCTTTGTGAAAAGAAATTTTTAAAATACCAAATGTCACCCCCCCCCCCTCTTTGGTTGGCTTGGGCTAGTTATAATAGGTTTAACATCCCTAATGAACTTTGAAATTATTCTTAATTATTTATTAATTATTATTTATTATTTTATATAATTATTTTATATGAATAAAAAAATTTTAATGTCTTTTAAAAGTTATTTTTGTCAGTACTTTTTATTTATTTTGTTTATTATTATTATTATTATTATTATTATTATTATTATATTATTTTTCTTTTTTATTTTAATTAATCATTTTAATTATAACATTTATTATTATTTTGTTATATTACTATTTTAAATTATTTTTACAATTATTATTACTATTTTTCTTTTATTATTTTTTTTACTTATTCTTATTATTTTTTTTCATATCATTTTATTTTTGATTATTCTATATTATTATTATTATTATTTTATTACTATTTAATAATTATTTTAGGCATTCAATTACTTTAAATATTATATTCTCATTTTATTACTTAATAATTAACATTAAATTTCAAAAGCTCTATTTGATTTTGATTTTATTTAATAATTATTTATATATAAATAAATTATTTAAAATTACTTTATTGTTTTAAATTTGATAATTCAATAACCAATTCATTTTAAATCTGATTTTTGTATGTAATACATTGCAATTTTAAAAAACACTGTATTCTTTATTTTAAAAATTATTTACGCGAGCCCATTTTCCTTTATCTCCTATTTTTATTACTTATGTAATTTGATCTATTTAACTATTATTTAAATAATTAATTATATAAATTATTTTGAAATTCAAAAATTATTTTTATACCCTTTTCAAAACCTTGTTAAGGTGGTCCAATGGTCTTCTCTTACTGTATTTTATTAGAAATTGAATTTATTTTTAAATTACCTTATTTTCCCAAATTTTATATATTTATAAGTATTTTGAATTATTTTTAAATTCTTATATTTTAAATTCTAATTTTTTTGGGAGATCCACTCCCATGGGATTTTAAGCATAGGTCATGCATGTGAAGAGAATCAATGGGGATTGAATAGTGGTGATTGAGTTCCATCATTCACTAATCAACTTGTTAATCAATACTTAGTTTCTCTTTCGTCTACATTGCATATTAGGATGCACGAGCCACCTAGCTTAGGCTCTCCGTAAGAATTTAAAGACATGGCGTATTTATGCTTTTGTTGTATCCTTACATTATACCCATGAGGGTTTAGCATAAACTTCAATTTAAAACCCTACACGTAGTGAACCTAAAAAAGGGACCCAAAATAAAATTTTTTAGGAACCCCCGTTTTTTTTTTAGCGGGGGAAACTTTAAAGACAAAACCTTCCTTTATGAACCTTTTTTTTAAGGGTTTAAAAGAATCACTAAAATTATTATGAAAACTTCGACATTTAAATCTAGTGAATATTAAACCTTTCAGATTTTCTAGGCAATTTTTAACAGCTCTTTAGACCCCTTAATTAACCAACCGCTAATTTTACCCGATAAATATGGCCCTAATACATCTAAATTTATAATAAATCCATTTTTAACTCAGAAAAATAACCATTACGTAAGCCTTTGAATTGTTTCAAAATTATGTTTTAAACCTGAGATAAATAGGGTTAAACCTTTGTTTGACCTTAATTTGACCCTTAATTTCAAACTTAAACCAAAATTACCTTTTTGCCCTAATAAATTATTGAAAATGTCAACTTTCTCGCAAACACTTGGGAACACATTATCAAGTCATTTGTAACATTTGGGGGTTTTTCCAATCAGTTTTCGAGTGATCTTGGAACTAAAAACCATAAAATACACCTTAATTAGATAATCTTAGATAATTCAAATAAATACCCAACACTTTAGAAATTCATAATTTATAGAAATTCCAAATTGGTCAAATTTGTTTCATTCAACTCCAATTAGGTTTATAGTATTTATTAAAAATAATAGGATTCTAGAAACTAACACTTAAATCTTGAAAGTAACTTTCCGGTCAAACCTCAGCCTACTAATTATTGGCCGCGAAAATTCTAAAATTCATAACTTTGCATAGGAAATTACAAATTCTCAAACTACTTGTCTAACTACTCATTATAAGGCTAAGTACTTTACCTAAATTGTTAGGAAACGCCCAAACCTATCATATTTCCATAGTGACCATTTTTGACACCCCCGCAACCTAGGACCCAGGAGGCCCGGGACTTTCCAAAATTCGTTAATTTATTTAAACTTCCAAATAACATTAACCCTAAATACTAAAAAGTAATAAAAAAAACTAAATTAACTATAATTGTTATCTTAATTACTAATATTTAAACTTTAAATAAAAGATTCTTTTCTGGCCTTTAAACAAACTTGAACCTAGCACTTTAACTAATCATCTACCATAGGAACTTATTCAAAGCCACAAAAATCTTACAATATGTAGAATGGTTTTCTAACAGGGCACCAACTTCTAGATCTAGGCTCAGGCCGGTGGTTTTCTTTTTCTACTGTGTGTCGGGTTTTTTCGAGTATTCATTGCATGTTATGATGAAATTACTTTGTTTGCTTACTTTACTACATCTGTTGAATTGATGTGAATGCGAGACTAGTTCTAACCCTAGGTTAGGGATGACAATATATATTATTCTTCTTAAAGGTTGAAATGCTCATGCAATGCTAAAGGGTGGTAAATGTATGATTTTCTAATGTTATCTTGTGCCAGATGCTTGCTCAGCCCCTAAATAAATGAGGATTAATTTAAATCATTTAATAATAACTACTACAGATGCTTCAAAGAACTGCTTAGCCTCTTGATTACAGGCATGGCCAAGCATGGGCTTTTTAACTGATTGCTTTTATTTCTATTAAACTGCTTTGGATAATTATAATGCTTTAAAGATTTTTAACTAAATAGACTTACAGACTAATTTTAGATTTACTTTCTTTCATTATGTAATATTTTGTAAAGAGTTGTGAAAATGATATTTGAGAGTGGGATATTCTTATCCACTCGATTCCAAACAGAAGAAGGCCTCCTCCATAGGGGAGAGGATCTTCTTCATTTTGAAGATGAGTTTGGATGGCTTTTACATATCCAAAGAGAAAGGCAACGCCCCCTTCGAGGGGAAATTATCTCTTCTTTTGGATATTCAGCCACGCACAAATCAATGAGTCCCAACGTAGGAGAGTCTAAGGAGTCCAACGAAGGAGACATTCCAAGGAGTCAAGGAGGAGAGTTCCAAACGAGCTCAAGGAAGAATAATTCCACAAGAAAGATTGAAACTGAAGACTTGAAACCTATATCCGACTCAAAGTCCAATTACTCAGTCATAGGCTTTAGAATACGGAGTTTGTTCGGCCAGTGGTCCTGGCCACTTTACTTTTTCTGTAGACCCAGTTTGTAATTAGAGGCAATTGGCCTATGATATTTAGTTGATTGACTTTATTTATAATAATGTGTTTTTATTTTGTTGTGTTGCCTTTAGGTTGCATGGTTTTCCTCAGTTAAATTGGCAATTTTTTATGTTAGTTTTGTTTTTAGCTGGATATCGTTAGGTCTTCTTTCAAGGACTAAATATTTTCTACTATGAACAAAATCTTCAAAATTTTAAGTTTAAATAACATAGATCTTAACGATCTA
>NW_021319696.1:108214-129674 GCF_001605985.2 Dendrobium catenatum | reverse complement strand
GGGTTGGATCACCTAGGTGGCCGGCGGGATGATGTAGGGGCTCGGGTTGAGGGGAAAACGGGATGGGGGATTTGGGGCTAGGTGAGGCCGGCGGGATGGAGATGATGTGGGTGTGTAGGGGAAGAATAGGAAATCAGGGCCGCGAACCATGGAGTCCACCAACGGTTGATGGGTCTTGCTAAATTAATTGTGACATAATAGAGAATACTAATGTAGATGATAAAAAAATTAGGACGGTAAATTAATGATAGATGAAATGACATTTATTGAATAAATAAGATAATTTGAAAGATATTTTTTGGGTGGACCAAATAGTTAGGATAAGGCTCATGATGAGCATTCAAAAAAAAGAGTTATGTTACTTTGAAGAGATGTAAAAGGTAAGGTTTTAAGTTCCAATTAGATATCTTTAAGATTTTAAAATTTATGGGAGATCTTGCAATACTATAGTTAACAAATCTTTTTAATGGAATTATAATGCCTAAGAGAGAACCAAATGATGGAGAAATAGTATTTTGGCATTGATATTGAAAAACATGATATTAAGTATTGCAGTTATTATAAGAGTATCAAACCAAAGAATAATACAATGAAATTATGGGAAAAGTAATGGCATATAAACATAGAGAAATCACAGCAGAATTGGAGAGTTAATTAAGATATATGATAGAAAGATCCACAAGGAAAAGGATTTCCTAAGAAAAAAGTAAAGATATGGTCTTCGTATATATTGATCTTCAAAAGGCCAATCATCGAGTACCACAAGCATTGATTTGGTGCGAATTAGAGAAGCAAATGTCTTTATGAAGTATGTCAAAGTTATGAAAGAATTGTATGATAGAGAATTGAGAAGCTGATATAGCACAAGAATGATAGATTAATGATGAAAGGAAATAAAAAAATAAAAGACATTGTTGTGGTTAAATGAATGGCCTCCTCCACAAGTGTTCAGTGATAAAAAAATATCATCATATTTTCCAACAGTTTCATGTAGTCCTTCTATACCTTCTTTATTTTCATATTTATCTACATATGGTCATGTTATTTTCTCTATCATTTCATGTATTGGTGCTATCATTATGGGTATGAAAAGAGAGAATAAATGTATGTATATAAAGACATTATCATCACCTTGCATGAAAATTTAATACTATAATGCACTCTCCTGTAAGTCGGACTCATGAGTAAAATAGACATTTGGAGCAAGCTAGGGAAGAACATGAAGCCGTATGTACGATGTGTTAACTTATTGAAGATTTAGTGCAATCTTGAGGTAGATTATCCTTAAAAATTTTGAGTACCCTTGACATAACTTTTCCTACTAAAGTAAACATGAAGCAACTCCTCCATTAGAACTCTTAAAATAGAGAGATGAAAGATGAGAAGGCTAAAAAATTTATTTAATATAATCATCTAAATCTTTATGATTATGACTTTTCATATATTCATGTGACTTATGATATTCCAAAGGATTTTTTGCATATGCAAAACTTATAAAATAGCCATAAAATTCTAGGATGTAAGGCCTTATGTTATGAATACAAGGTGACATTACCTTTTACAAACTTAAGTTAGCGGCTAGTTTGAATAACTTTTCCTTTACGGAGATTGAGGTTTCGTTTGGGACGGCTGCAGTTGTCCGTAAAGCAGTTGTCCAAAAAGCTACTTTATAAAGTTGCTGTACAAAAATCAATAAATATTGTTTGGGTAGTATAACTGCCGAGCTGCTGTGTTGCTGCTGTGTAACAATAAATTACCTTGATACCCTTCTATATATTAGCATGAAATTTTTATTAAATATAAATATTTTTAAATTTCTATGATAACAAACTAATAATTCAAAATTCAAATCAAGTATTTATTTTAATTTTTTTAAGTTTATATATCAAAATATTATAAATTTTTTACTTAAATTTTTATATCATACATCAAAATAATTTGTTCAGATTTTAGATTCTCATTTATTACTTTATAATAAACCATTTTTTTCATATGTTTTTTAAAAAATTATATCAAGAAAATACTTAAAAATAATTTGTGTGCATCAAATTTTTTATGAAATATGCATAGCTGCTGCTGCTCCTCTTCTTCTCACTCTCGCCGGTGCAAAGAAACCCCCCCATACAGCCGTAGAACTCTGAGCGCCTCCGGCCTCGCCTGCCCAACCTCAATAGTTCCGTCGAGCATCGCCGCCACTACGTTCATCGTCGGCCGCATCGCCGTGTCTTCATGCAGGAAGCACAACGCAATCCTCACCACTATCCCCAATTCCTCCTCCGTCGCCTTCCCCTCCAGCCTCGGATCCGCTAGCTCCAAATACCTCCCCTTCTCGTGCTTTTCCAAATCCCATTTCAAATGCTTGACTGGGATCACAAAAGCAAGTAGGGGCCGACCACTCCTTTACCTGATCTGGTTATAATCCATTTGCTTACAAGAAATGGGGGTCGGACTTGCCTCCGCGCGCACAATCCATCTCTTGCCGTCGTCTCAACTCCGCCGCCTATACATTCGTCTCCCTAGAAACCCTAGCTTTCTCTCGATAACTCAGCCAGTGTCGACTACTGTTCGTCGCTTTACTGCTATACCCGCCATGGCATTGTTTTCAAGCCTGAAGAAGCTAGGCTTTCCACCACTCTCCAGCCTCTAGTTCCTCCCGTTTCCAAGGTCACGCGTGCTTTCTTCTTGATTTGATCTAATGAGATGGAACTTGAGAAGATTTTTCAATTTGGAGATCTTCTACTGATTTTGTTAACATTTTTACAACACCCATGCTCGCAGACAACGGATAAGTCAAGGAACATCGCCCATGCTCGCAGAGCAATCGAGGAGGCTGCTTCGAAGGGGGCTCAGCTCGTGCTTTTTCCTGTGCCGAACTTCACGAGGAAGAAGAAGATACCGTGTATTTCTCAAGGCATTTGCATCTTTCTCTTACCCTCAAACAGCGGAAAGCAGGAGCCTACTTCATGACGAAAAAAGTAGCCGCGAGATGCAAAAAGTTTGAGAATGGAGCACGACCTCGTCTCCCCAAACACCAACTCGGTTGCGTTTCCTACCGTACAACAGCGAAAACGGCGTCCTAAACGCACCCTTAGAAGTTGTAGAAGCAGCGCCGTGTGAAATCCTTTCGAAGCAGCGACGTGTGAAATCGGAATTCCTTCCTATGCCTTATTTTGATCAAAAATTTTCTTAGAAGCAGAAGCTTATTTAAGCTCTCTCTCTCTCTCTCTCTCTCTCATCTTCTCCATTTGTCTTCGGCTTATTCAGTTTTCACCACTCTTGGCGGCCAGCATCCACCACGTGGCAAGCCAAGTTTGGCACGCGGCAAACCATTACACATTTGAGCTTGAATCTTCCCATCCAGTAGTGAATGTGTCATGCATCGAAGGGTAGTGTCGGGTTGACCCGGATCCGAAGTACATCAAGTTCAGGTCCAAAAAATTGACCCATTTGCAAAAATGGGTCGAGTTTGAATTGACCCGAACAATGTTGAGTCAGTTCTGGATTCGACACATACCTGAGCCAAAATTGACACACACCCGTAATTGCAACTAAACATAACACAAGTACATACCCGAAATAAAGAATATTATTAACAAAAAATTTAACGTTATGTACTATGAAGAGAGGTACCTTGAACGAAAGGGAAGAGATAAAATGTAGAGAGAGAGAGAGATCCCCCTCTACATTTTCTTCCTCTTATGTTTTTACTGTTGGGAAACTTCTATAATTGGGCCCATATACTTATACATATAACTAAAGCCTTATATATTAGAAGCTATCTAAAATTAAGCCAATTAAATTTGTGATCTATTTAAGTTTTAAATTTTTATTTAGCTTATGTGGCATCTCAATTAAATTTTGTATGGAATTAATTTATGTAGAGGCCAGGTATTTATTTTATTTTAATGGTGGGCTGAAATAAAATATTTACACTTAAAGTATAAAACGTAGTCCCCAGTTTAAGCGGTTAAGTTTTCATTTCTCTCATTTCCCATCTTGAGTGAAAGAAGGGGTCTCTCGCTCTTTTGGAGAACGCCGCTCTAAATGTGGAAGATTGAAAACCTCAATTATGCATTTCAATGGATTCAGTTACGCTTCCAAAATTTCTTCTCGATGATTTGACATATCTTTTGAAGATGATCGAATTAATTTTTTTGTCTCCATTGATTCCTAACAAGTGGTATTAGAGCCCGGTTGTCAGGTTGAATCAACGAGAAATTATTTTCACTTATTGCTTCACTGTTTGTTTGAGTTTTTTTATCAATAGGAATTGTCACTTGAGATTTTTTTCATTTGCAGAGATTCTATTTTTCTGTGTGTAAATTAGTTGCCAAAATTTTCAAAACTAATTTGTTTAAGATATTCGGTCAGTTTTGAGAAATCAGAGAAATTCAGAAATTTTTTAGATGAAGTTGTTTGTTGATTCTTCATTATTCATTATCAAATTTGTTCAGTCCTTCTTCTTGAAGACAATGAATTGACTGTTATTTTTTTGAGCGGTTACCGTAATATGAAAAGTCACACTCATTGGTTATAATTGTACAAAGTATTACGTTTTTATTTTCCTTTTATTCAAATTGCATTGTGTCTATCCAAACGTGACAACCTTTCGTTTGAATATTTAATGCTTTTTAGTGCATTCTGACACCTACATAATTAGAATTACAATTTTGATATTATTAATCATAACTGTTACAAATTTCTACAAATTATTATCAAGATGTAATTGTTGATTAATGGCAGTTACATTCATTAGTGTTAAATTCCTATTATTTATTTAATTAATTTATTTTTTGGATTTAATGCATGGTTGTAAGTATAACCATTCTCGAAATTGGTACTTTGCATTACATAATTTTTTTTTCTTTTTAGAGAAAATTGATAAATTGCTCTAAATATATTTATCAATTAAATATTTCTCATTTGATATAATTACTCATTAATTCAAAATTAAATGAAATTTAAATAATATGACACCAAAGTGACCTCTATTAAATCAATTTATTTAATTTAAAATTAATTGAATAATGCTAAAGAATTCTTCTAGTCTATGCAAAAAATAATCGGCCTAGAGGAAGATTATTTTTTGGTCGGACTCTAAAGATATAGTTATAAATATGTGATAATTTTTAAAAGTATTCATGCATATAGTAAGTTGGTCTAAAGAAAGGCTTATTATTGGAAGATTTTTTTTATCAATATTTATTAACTATAATTTTAAGAGTATCATTTACATAGTGTAATTTCTATCCAAAGACTAAATTATGATGTTGTGTTAGGTATCTTATAAAGGGCTCACCATATGCTGTTGCTAATTGTGTTTTATTTTTTATTCTTTCTCAGTTAATGTTTCTTCTATATCTACCAATTTAAATAACTTTCTAGTGCTTAATGGCTCTAATTTTGAGAAATGGAAAGAGCACATTACTATTATTCTTGGGTGTATGGATCTAGACTATGCGATTCGGACTAAACGCCTCCTGCCCTTACTGCAAAAAGCACTTTTGAACAAAGGACAAATTTTGAAAAGTGGGAGCGTTCAAACCGCATCAGTTTTATGATCATGAAGCACTCAATTCTAGATACCATTAGGGGTGCAATGCATGAGGAGAAAAATGCTAAGAAGTTCCTAAGCCAAATAGTAGATCGTTTCGTAGGCTATGAAAAGGTCGAAATAAGTACTATTTTTAGTAAACTTGTTTCAATGCAGTATAAAGACAAAGGAAACATAAGAGAGTACATTATTGAAATGTCTAATCTTGTTATAAGACTAAGAGCATTAAAGTTGGAATTGTTTGATGACATTCTTGTGCATCTAGTCCTAATCTCTCTTCTTGCATAATTCAATCCTTTTAAGATAAGTTATAATACTCAAAAGTAAAAATGGACTCTTAATGAGCACATCGCTCAGTGTGTGCAAGAGGAAGAAAGATTGAAATAGGAAAAGGTAGAAAGTGCTCACTTGGCTTCTTCTTCTCATAATTGTGCTACCAAAAGGAAAAGGAATGATAAAGTTAAAGGAGCTGCAGATAAAGGAACTTCATAACCTAAAGTGCAACAGAAGCAAGATCATAAACCACATGAGTCTTATGATCATGAAGCACTCAATTCTTTTTTATTTATAATTTTTTTTACTTTATATATTTCAAAGCCTGAAACAAACTTTTTTAATGTAAAAAATTTGAGCATTCAAGTGTTATATTAAGTTGAATATATCGCTTTTTTTAGCTAATTTATTTTCTGAAAAACTTTCTCAGATCTTCATCCAACTTAGAAAAAGAAGAAATAGATGCAAATAAATATGAAGGAAAATATTCTTTTAATCCATTCAAAATTTTAATACATTTTTAGTATGATGTAATAAGTAAAATTTAATAAATTTTCTAATTTCTCCTCAGCTAAAGATTTTTAGCCGAAGAAGAATAGATAGATTTGATAAATTTGTTATGTTATTAAATTTTTTTTAATATATAGTGAAATTTTCACAATCAGATAATATTATTTTTAATAAAATTTCTTGTCATTTCAATAGGTTTCAATGCCAGCACAAATATTATTTTTAATGGTATTTTTGAAACTAGAAAACTTTTAAATTATGAGGTTGAATCACCATCTTTTAATAGATTCATTGTATTCAAATCACCCAAAGAAAAAAAAGAGATTTAATTTATAGTGCCAACAAAAAAAAAAAAGGCTCAGGATATTATGACTCAATTTTTTTATGATATTCGTTCTATCCATTACATTTTAATATCTAATTTGTTATTCTGCCATAGTTTTCCATTAAATATCTGTTGATTCTTGTTCAATCTTAATTAGCTTGTTAAACCTAAGTTAATGTCCCAATATGAGTATAAGCTATTAAGGCCATGCTAACTTAATGATATCTAGAGAGAGAAAGTCTAAGCAATTATAGGGAGAGAAACATTCTTTTTCAAATCTCAGTTTCACACTTTTGATGGCGGCAGACGGTCACCGGCCTCCTCCAGCGGCAGGCGGACCAAATTCTAGTCGACGTGCTATTCTGACCACTCCTTTGGTATCAAGACCTGATACGACCTCTTCCCCTCCCGCATTTGGCAATTTGCTTAACATGGACGGTAAATCCAAATTCATGTCAGGGAAACCCTTGGTAATCAATGAGGGAGGATTGCTGAAACAAAAGAAATCTTTCGAAACAATTGGAAAAGGCAAGAATGTAATTTGTGACGACGGATCGGTTGTCAAAAACTTTCCACCTTCTCCAGAATTTGGGAAAGTTAAATTCCTTATTTCAGATGATTCATCTTCTGGATAAAAAATGTATCAAAACAAGTTGCCGACGAGTTTGAAGAATGCAGTGGATTCTAACAATGATAAAGAAGATGTTCTATTTCCAATCATCAAAGCTTCCGATCCAAGCTTCAAAGATATTGTAACTAAGTCATCCACAATTGAAGATAGGCCAAACGATTTGAACACAGTTCGTGAATGTGAAGAAGGTGAACTGGATGGAGAAAATGACAATGTCTCTCAATTAAATATTCCAATTAAAGCTACTAGCGATGCATTAGCAAATGCATGGGAGAAAAAAACTAATATAAATATTTCCAATTTAGACTTTGGGAATGACTTCACAAGAGACAATAATGTGGTGAAACTACATGCTGGAATGTAATTAGAGAACTCAAGTATACTCAACAAAGCCTTGGTAATCAAAGTTTTTGGAGAAAACACACCATTCCAAATGATCAGCATGGAGCTCAGGAGGCAATGGTCTCAATACGGTAAATTTCACTTAACTATGCTTAGTTCGGGATGGGCGCTATGTGCATTCGATGAAGAAGAAGCATTAGATTTGGTCTTCTTGAATGGCCCATGGTATGTAAGAAATAACATAATAGGGATGGACAGATGGTCCCCCTCTTTCTCACCATTATCATTGAAAGTCCTCTCGGCACCGGTTTGGATTAGAATGCCAAATCTGCCTCTGCAATGTTGGGATGAAATCAACATTTGTAGGATAGCATCCAAGGTTAGAAAACCTTACATGATTGATGGTAATATGTTCCAATGGAGCAGGAGGGAGTTTGCTAGGATTTGCTTCCGATTAAACTTAGATGAAAAGCTGCCAATGGGTGTTTGGGTTGAAGGTTGTGCGGGCAAATTCTATCAAAGAATAGGTATGAAAAACTCCCAAACTTTTGCTTCAACTGTGGGAAAATTGGAAACATTAAGAGTAATTGTCCATACTTAAACGAAGATCAAGCATCCATAGAAGCTGCCCCATTCCTACCAAAAAGCAACATTGGTCAAGTAAACATTTCAGAAGACAGAACTGTGAAAAACAAAGCTGAATACGGTCCTTGGATTCATGTTAACTTCAGGAGGAACAAATCTTTCCAAAGACCAAGGAAAAATTTCATTCCTCAGAAGCTAGAGAAAGCTGGAAGGAGCATTACCTCGACTTAAATCTACAAAATGTTTGACAAACCTATGGCTGACGGTGAAAACAACAAACTAGGAGGCAAAGATGGAATTCTGGAAGCTAAGACCATATAACCAACAAACCAAGAAGACTCTATACATCAAGCTGATGAAACCAATGACTCAAGTTTAATAATTTAATCCCATGTGATGCTAACAAGTTTAAAGTGCTAGATGAAGATCTTGAAGAAGGAGAACTTTCAACCCCTGACAAGGATAATGTCTAAGAAGACTTATCTGTTTACAATCCATTGATAAAGAAATCTGAAACAGAAATTGAGAAAGGCACAGAGAATAAAAGGAAGGGACTTAAACAACTTAAAAGTTTAGGTCCTATCAAATTCACCACAAGAAGCAAAAAATCTGAAAATGAAGCAAAAGACAAAATGGGGAATCATCCCCCCATTTTATCATGATGTCATTCATTTGTTTCTGGAACTGTAAAGGAGCTAAGAAGAGGAGAGCTTCTCTATACATCAAGGAGTTTGTGAAATATATTGGAGTCTTATTCCTAGGATTACTTGAAATTAAAGTTTTTTCCTTTGATAGATTGAAAATAAATTCATTAATTGGAGCAGACTGGGACTACTTCCAATCCCTTCGGAAGGTCTATCTGGTGGAATATTAGTGCTAGGGAGATCCAATGTAGCTACTTTGAAAGTCCTGGAATCAACCCAATAATTCATATTTGGGGACCTTGAAGTTATCAACAAAGGTATTTGGAGAATTGGATCAATTTATGCAAGCAAGGATACCTACCAAAGAAGAGGCCTTTGGGAAAGATTACAAGTTTATTCTTCCAAAAAGAAATCTATGGTGCTTGGTGGAGACTTTAATTGTCTCCTCAACAAAGAAGACAAAAGTGATGGTAAGAGATTCTCCTACTGCTTGGGATCTAGAGAAATGGATCTATTTTTAGCTAACAATGATCTTCATGAAGAGGGATGTGTTGGTCCCAAGTTCACTTGGTGCAACAATAAAACTGAAGTTGATAGAATTCTCGAAAGACTGGATAGGTGTTACCTTAACTCTATGGCATTATGCAGTCTGCACCGGATTATAGTCAAGCATTTGGCAAGGATCGCTTCAGACCATTGTCCTATCCTTCTTAACCTTTTTGAACGTAAATCTGAATTCAAAAAAGTAATCCGATTTGAGGATATGTGGATATCCAATCCAGCCTCAGCAGCTTTGGTAAAGAAGATTTGGATAAAGAAAGCATCGGGAGATTATGGACAAAGACTAAATCTGAAAATGGGAAAAGCACTGAAAGCATTGTTTTATTGGAACAAGGAGAAGCACAAAAATATGGCCCAATCTAAAGATATCATTCTAAGAGATATCCTAGAACTGCAGGATAAGGAATGTAAGGAAGGTTTTTTATCTAATGAAGACTCCTGGATTCTTAAAGTAAAGGCAACTAAATTAAATTTTCATTTTAGATAGAATCAATACATGGTGGAGACAAAGAGCAGAAATAAAATGGGCAACTGAAGGGGATAACAACACAAAATTCTTTCATACCTATGTAAGTTCTAGAAGGAACTCCAACTTCATAGGCTCAATCACCAATAACAACGATCTACTGGTTGAAGACCAACATCAAATTGAAGAATCTTTAGTAAGCTTCTTCGAAAACAAATGGAAAGACAGGATATGCAGTTTGGATGGTTGGCCCGAACCAATTAACCGCCTGAATGAGGAGTCCTGCAGCTTAAACAGAGAATTCTGCATCAAAGAAATGGAAATAGTTTTTATGCAATATGGGAACTTTACTGCACCTGGTTTTGACGGGATAACATACTCTTTCTTTAATGGGTATTGGAACATTGTAAAGGATGACTTACGGAATACTCTGAATCAATTTTTCAAAACAGGAATCATGAATTCGAAGTGGAAAGAAAATGTAGTGGTGTTGATCCCCAAGGTACAAAATCCCAAAATTCCTTCAAACTTTAGACCAATTAGCCTTTGCAATATTGTTTATAAAGTGGCCGCTAAGATGATATTCAATAGACTATCTTCTATAATGCCTAAAAATATCTCAGTTGAACAAATGGCATTTTTGAAAAATAGATCCATGTCAGACCATATCTTAGTAGCACATGAAATTTTTCACAAATTTAGGTATTTAAAATCTTCCAAAGGATTAGTTTCATTCAAATTTGATATGGAGCAGGCATTTGACTCAATGGGTTGGCCTACGTTGGAAAAAGCCTTGAAATATTTTGGGTTTCCTCAAACAATTTCCATTCTGATCCTAAATGTGTAAGGAACTAAAAATTCTTTGTATTTATTAATGGGAACTATTCTAGATGGATTGAAGCCAAAAGTGGATTCCGGCAAGGGTGTCCCCTATCCCCATTCATGTTCATTCTTTGTGCTCAACTTCTTACTAATTCTTTCAATCAAGGTGGAGTGGATCTTGGAGTTCGGATTAATAAAGACAACCCAAGAATATCGCATTTACTATTTGCGGATGACATCATAGTATTCTCAGAAGCTAAGGCATCCTTGGTAAAGAAGATTAAGAGAATTATAGAAGATTTCTGTTCTTGGACGGGTCAAAATATCAATGGAAAAAAATCATATATCTTGTTTGGGAAAAATGTTAGAAGGAGAAAGAAAAAACTAATCTCCCATATCATGTGTTTGAAAGGTGTCAAGGAATTTAAATACCTGGGTAATTGCTCTAAGAAGACTTGTTGGAGAGGATTTTCAATGCATCATTGACAAAGGAGTTAAAATGTCTAACATTTTGGGATCCAAATTAATCTCTTTGCCTCGGAGGATTCACTTGGTAAAATCAGTATTGTTGTCCTACACAATCTACATTATACTCATACTATGGTACCTAAAAGTATTCTTCGTGATTTAGATAGAATCTACAGAAACTTTATTTGGAACAAATCTAATTGAGATTTCAGTATCCATTATGTGAACTGGAAAACCATGTGTTTACCAGTTGAGAAGGGCGGAAGAGGACTTCAATCTTGCATTGAAAAAGTTGGCCCACTTAGAGCTAAACTAGCTTGGAGGTATAACCAAGATGAAGAATCCATATTACATAAAGTCTTATTTCCAAAATTCGGACAGCTATATAAAAACAGATTCCACAAAAAACTGGATCAATTGCTTGGAAAATTATTAATGATGGAGGAGCCTTTTTAAAGCCCATTGTCAGATGGGAGGTAGCAAATGGCAACCTAATTAATGCAAATAATGACATTTGGATACTTGACAAAAGCTTAAACAAATGGCCTACATTTGTTAATCCTCTACTCATAGATGAGATCACGGTGGACAAATTCATCATAGGGCGAACCTGCAACATTACGGAACTTAATGAAAACTTTGGCAAATATCTAATGGAACTGATTAGTAAAACTCCCATAAATCTAGATCTTCACACTGATAGCATGGGCTTATTATTTAAAATCTCGGGAAAATCAATTTCTAAATTAGCAACTGAAGCCTCACTTCAAACAACAAACCAAGCTAATTATTGGAAATAGATAAAGAAGGCCAAGTTACTTCCTCGGGTTGAGGGATTTTGGTGGAGATTATTCAATAATGCAATACAAACTTATGATTTCCTTTGCTATCGATGATTGTAATTGCACAATGGTTGTCCAAGGAATTGTAATATGCAAGAAGATGTTGAGCATGTGGTAACTAAATATAGAAAGATAGAAAGTTTTTTTCAAAATATGGAAAAATGGGGTTTTGAATTTCCCATATTCAATTCAATGGAAGATTGCTTGGATTGGATCTCTATAAAGAACTATTGGACAATCAATTTATTTTGCAATGTAATATACTTTTCATGGAAAGGTAGGAATAGGTTGGTCCACAAAGGAAATGATTACTCTCCTCGTTTCATTGCTTGTGAAGCTATCAGTTTAGCTTCATATTCAACAAACTATTTTGGCTTTAAATCGAGTAAATGGGTTGCTAATCAGCATCACTTATTGTTGGATATCCATTGGCATCCCCCTCCACTTGACTGGATAAAGGTAAATGTAGATGCATCTTTATTAAAATCATATAGAAAAGGAATTAGAGGCATATTCCAGGACAACAAGGATAGATTCTTGTTGGCTTTTGGCCAATCTTATGTCTATTGGGATATTTTAAGACTTGAACTTCAAGCCATTAAAGCAATCAAAGGAGTAGTCAAAGATTGGATGCATAACTACAAAGAGATCTTAATTGAAAGTGATAATTCCAACATCATCAATCTATTACAAACAGTCTTCTTCAAAGGTAAATATGATTTAGAATTTCCTTTTAAAGATTTTCATAATGTAATTTTCAATTGTATTGATAGGAAATGCAATAAATTAGCGGATCTATGTGTTAATTATGCAACCTTTAGCTCTTTCATTTGGGATGATTTAGTGCTTCATTAGGTTCCTCATTTTATTTCAATATTAAAGGAGGAATCTGATGGCATTTGATAGACTTTTCTTTTTCCCTTATTTTTAATAATATTAATGCATATGTTGAATTTTCCTCAAAAAACAAAAAAGTTAATGTCCCAAGGCTAACTGAGAGGGGGGTGGGGTGAATTGGTACTTTATAAATTAACCTTCTTGAATTTTTAAAAGTTAAACAAGTTAATGATTTGTAGAAAGTTTTAAAAATAATTTTTCAACCATGAAAAAATTATTTACATTAAGTAAATACGCAGTGGAAATAAAAAGACACAAAGGTTTATAGTGGTTTGGTCAAACACGACCTACATCCACTCCCTAAAGCCTCTCATTTCAGGTATTGCACTATTACCAAATTGAGTCTCCTTTTGCTCCCACAGTAAGGCGGAGAGGCCTTTACAAAACTCTCTTCCACCAATCGCCGGTGCGGCAGAGAACTGTCATCCATTCACACCCACCAAGTGTAGGCAGAGAACCTTCATACTTTCACACCCTCCAAGTGTAGGCAGAGAGCCTTTGTCCTTTCACACCCTCCAAGTGTAGATAGAAAACCTTCGGCTATTCACACTCTCCAAGTGTAGGCAGAGAACCTTTGGCTGTTCACACTCTCTAAGTGTCCACAAAGAACAGGATCTTCTTGAAAGATCTTCACATGAGCAATCTATAAAGATAAGAGAAAGTGTGAAGAAACATAAATCATACACAGAGATCCTTACCCTTGAGTAATCTTGTGAACCCTTAATGCTCCACTAGGAAGAAATCTCTCTCAAATACTCTCTCACACTTTCTCCCTCAATTACCCTTTACAAATCACGAAGACCAATTGACAAAAAGGTTAAGAGTCAATTTTAGTGGACCTTTTATATAAAAGACATTAAAAATCAAACTGAATTTTTGACCATCCATGATCGTATGGACGATCATGTGTTCATACATACTAATAGTTTAAATATTATTGCGTATGAACCCATTGTGAATCGGTACGAACTCATTTCATACACGATCATCATCTAGTATGAACCATGTTCATCCGATACGAATAATAACATTTCAAACTTCGTCTATATGAAAAGTCAGGACAAACTGAACGAGAAAAGAAACAAAGGCATTCGTCCTGAGATAAAATTAAATATCGTCCGTATGATCTTCTTTCGTGGACATAATAGAGGCGTTCATCTTGGGACAAAATTAAATATCGTCCGTATGATCTTTTTTATATGAACAAAAAAGAGGATATTGTCCCTATACGAAATTAATTATCATCCATAGGATCTTCGTATTTGGATAAAATAGAATTATTCATCCTGGTACAATAAAAAATATCATCTATACGATCTTTGTATTAGGATAAAAGAGAGCTGTTCGTCCTGGTACAATAAAAAAGTATTTTCCATATAATCTTCATATTAGGACAAAATAGAGCCATTCGTCCTGGTAAGATTAGAAAATATCATCAGTATGATCTTCATATCAGGACAAAATAGAGCCGTTCGTCTGAGTATGATCAAAAATTCTGTACATATGATCTATACTTAGAAAAAATTTTGCCATTTCTATTCGTTCCATTGCTCATTGGGAAAAATAACTGATCAGATCGTTCTGTACAAAATGATATTGTTCACTATGATTAGTTAAAAAAAATGAATTTTAAAGCTCTCCCACAGTGTGTGTGTGCTTAGTTATTAAATTACAATCACACTCTCAGACTCAATAAATTGAAAAAATACAGACTTTGATTATAATAAACTTTACACTATTCTTGATTTGAAGTCTTCAACAATCCGGAGTATGATTTAACTAAAATATTTGTACATACAAGAGCAAAAATAATTCTTCTAAAATATGTTAGGAGAAATAATAATCAAATCAATAATATTTGAAATTATAAAAATTGTATATGTTGCAAGAATATCAAACATGCATAACAACTATCTAAACAATCTCCGTCTTTTTTATGATGTCAAAACAATTATTATTTGAATAAAATTGACAATCCTAAATTTCTCTTTAACTCTCCCTAAATGAATAAACATGTGAATATAACGGAATTTCTACAAAGAACAATTAGATTTTTTTATTTTTATGTTTTTAACACACAAATTGCAAAAAAAAAGAGAAATCAAAACAAAATGAAAAGTATAAAACACTACTATGAACTACGAACAAAGCAAATAATAAGATAAGAAATAAATAAACGCAAACAATCAAAAAGAAAATAATATTTCTCCCCTTTTGACAGCAACAAAAAGGGAAGAAGAAAAACTAAAAAAAATGTAAGAAGTCATATGAAAAACCTTTGATAATTATTCATTGAAAATATTAATGAATATTTGCAATAACAAGATTAATGTTCATTAGAGAAAAAAAAGATTCATAACATTTAAATTAAGATATAACATAAACAATATAAATATATCAAGGTCATGAAATATTCTAGACAATTTGATAAAAAAAATTATTAAAAAGGTGACGAAGTGAAAATTAATTTAAGTGAATTTTTAATATAAATAATAATTAAATATTAGATTGATTTGAAATTAAAAATTAAAATATAGAGGAAAGAACATACACTTGTTTTGGCAACATTGCGCATCTTTTTAATATTTGTGGCATACATTGTGCGTCTTCTTGTATTTGGGCTAATTTTATGCATCTTTTCAATTTGCAAACCATTGAGCATTCTTTTGATTTTTGTAGATTTGTACATTTCTGCATTTTGTTTTTAAATTGATTTTTCCAAAATCAATAATCTAAAAGCTCAAACTTCTCTAAGTACAAATATACTTATATTGAAAAGAGAAATAAAAAATAATATGATATCAAAATAATAATAATATTATTAGAATTATCTGGTCTAAAAAGAACATGAAATTGATAACTTTCACTTGATGAAGTTATAAATTACTTTATATGTTTGAAAAATTAGATTTCCTTATGAAATTAATTGTTGTATTACTTTTTAAATTAAACCACTTTTTAGATCAATTAAGTCAGGATTATCATATAGGCAAACAAACATTTTTAATAGAAAACAAAATCAACTTAAATAAAGCAAGATAATTTTTATTGATATCAAGATAAAGATAGTACAATGAAGCTCAGATGATATCAATTCATATATAACATATCATCAAACATAAAAAAAAAAGTAAAAGAAAATCATAGAAACTATAGAAGTCATCACGTCACATCACTAAGCAATGGAAAAGATAATCACATAAGAAGTACATCAATCACTATGAGGGGCCCTAGTTTGGAGGAGGTGACTAGTTGAAGAAAGAAAAATAGCTACTCATCACAGCCACATTTGCATTCACTAAGTCAAACTGACCTCAGATCCAGCCCATATCCTGCTGGTATTATGCATCCTCCTGCTGTAGTTGAGACTGAATTTGGTCAAAGCATTGATCAAAATGACTCTCAAGTCGATCAAAGAGCTAGACCATCTCCTAAAAGGCTGGTCCACGAGCAGGTGTAGGTGTAGGAGCATGTGCTCCCCCTTCTCCCTCAAAATCCTCACTTCATCTCTCCCAAAGATTGCTCGAAATGAAGCATCAGTAAAATAGATAGAAAATTCTATATGAGGATCTTGATGAAATATATTGTACTTCTTCTCAAGAATACAGGTCACTAGGTCTCCTAAGGAAATTTTCTTCTTTCTCTTATGAGAGATATGGTAAATTTCATAAAGCCAATAAATGTAGTAAATAATGGGTTGGGATTCATCTATAGGTTAACTAGTCATGATAAGGCAAGTTATAATGGAAAGAAAAAGAGTAATATTAATACGGCCACCAACTTAAAGAATTATAGAGGTTCTAAGAACATGCTAGTTGATCATGACATTTTGGTTTAAAGTGGACACCCTAGGCAAAGGACACACTTCTTCAATCCCTTTAATCACTTTGTTTAATTCAGTCCAATCAAAATCAGAAGCAGAGGTCAAGGTGTGGGCTCTTATTCCTCAAGTCCTTAAATGCAAGATTGTTCCCAAATCCTCCTTTTTTTTTTATCCTATTTTTTTAGAATATAAGACCTAATCCTACTTTGGTTAGTGCTAAAAGTCATATTGGCAAGAAAGTAGTGAAAAGTGTCCTATTTGTAGGAGTGAATAAGGGTCAGGATAAAAGCAAATTGGGTGGAAGCCAAAAGAGGCATTACTTGAAAGTTAATGTTTTCTTGGAGAAGAATTCTAGAGGGTATAATCTTGGTAGAAACAAACCTAGGAAATAATTCCACATTAATTCTAGACAGAAAGTTATCTTCATCATTCCTAGAAGATGGACCCTTAGTAATTCTACTCCTCTTGCTAGAACTTGCCATTGAAGGATTGGAAGATGAGAAGGATTTGAAATGCTATTAAAGTGAATGGGATTTTAGTTCTAAAGCCTTCTATTTAAAGAAAAATGATCTTTTGTAAGTACGAAAATTGGATTGTATAATATTATTAAAGGGTTTGTACGTACAAAAATAAACTTTGTATATACGAATGAGTACGTTCAAAATGAAACAACTTTTCGTAATCACACAATTTACAAGGCATCCTTTCATATAGATTTTTTGACTATACGATCGTATAGACGAGCAAGTGTTCATCCGGGATGATCGGTTATTTAAGATCATTTTAATGACAGTTTCTTTTGTCCCTCGCATTGAATGACATGTGGTTCGTATGTACGAACTCCAGCTTTGTACGTACAATTAGTAATAATAACTACTTCTTCTTGTATAACCAAGTACATGCGTATATACAAATGAATACACATCTTCTGGATGATATAGGATTCGTACAATACAAAATGTATTGAAAACAAAAAACTATACGCAATTTGCCCTACCCAACGTTCGATACGCTACAAAATTTGTACAATACGAATAGAATTTCGTACACATTGAATATAACACTTCAAAAAATTTGCACGATCAATTAAAAATAAAACATCCATTATGAAAAACATTTTAAAATCACACAAGACTCAAAAACACAATAATCCCAAAGAAACACGCACATAAATTATAAAAATAGAAAATACACAAATATACATATCAAGTTTGCAGAAAATTTTAATTAAATATTGAGGTAAATCACACCAAGCCTTGTTCTTAATATGCTAAAGGTATCAAAGGCTAGTAGTTTTATAAAATATCTGCAAGTTGATTTTTAGTTAATATATGGTTTAGTTCAATTTCTCTTTTGGATACATGAACCCTTATGAAATAATGCCTTATGTCAATATGTTTGGTTCTAGAATGTTGAATAAGATTCTTTGAAATGCAAATGGTACTAGTGTTATCACAATAAATTGGAATAGTGTCTATTATAAAAGCTAAGTCAATCAACTGTTATTTTAACCAAAGAACTTATGCCACACAACTTTTTAAGGCAATGTATTCGGCTTCAGCAATAAATAGAAATATGAAATTCTATTTTTTACTTGACCAAGAGACTAAAGAATTCCTAATAAATTAACATGTTCCATATGTACTCTTTTTATCAGTCCTACAACCTGCAATGTTTGAATCTGAATATCTAATTATTTCAAATGAAGAGCTGAATTTAGGATACCAAATCCTTAAATTCTGAGTTCCCAAGAGATATCTCAAAATATTTTTAACTGCTATCAAATGTTATTCTTTTAGATCTAATTAAAATCTAGCACACAAACAAACACTAAATATAATATCGGGTCTACTAGTAGTCAGGTAAACAAAAGATCCAACAATCTCTCTAAATTTCTTTTGATCAATAAATTTTTCTTTTGGGTCCTTATCTAACTAAACTGAGGAACTCATAGGTGTACTGTCAGGTTTAGCATAATCTATTTCATACTTTTTAAGGATGTCCATAACATACTTTGACTAATTAAGAAATATTCCTTCCTCAATTTACTTAATGCTAAAACCTAGAAAGTAACTCAAATCTCCTATTAAACTCATCTCAAATTCATACTCATTAATTTAGAGAAATTAATTTCAGAAAGATTTTTATTTGTAGATCAAAAGATGATATCATCAATATAAATTTGTACAATAAGTATATCCTCTTCTAATTTCCTCTAAAAAAAAAAAGAGTTGTGTCTGCACTTCCTTTTTCAAAAGATCTCTCAAGTAGAAAAGTGATCAACCTCTCATACCAAATCCTAGATGCCTGTTTCAATCCATATAATATCTTTTTCAATTTAAAAACATGATTTGGGTATTTTGAATTTTCAAAGACTGGAGGTTGTTCAACATAAATATCCTATTGAATTAATCCATTCAAAAAGGCACTTTTAACATCCATTTAAAATAATTTAAATTCTTTAAAACAGGCAAAGGCTAACAAAACTCTTATTACTTCAAGTTTTGCTACTGGGGCAAAAGTCTTCTCAAAATCAATCCCTTAAATCTGATTGTACCCCTTAGCCACCAATCTAGCCTTACTTCTAATGACAACTCCTAAGTTATTCATTTTATTATTGAATACTCATTTAGTTCCAACTACACTTTGATCCTTTGGCCTTATAACTAATTCCCAAATATCATTCATTACAAATTGATTCAATTATTCTTGTATTGTCAAAATCCAAAACTCATCTAAAAGTGCTTGAATTATATTTATGGGATCTATTATAGAAATAAAGGCAAAATGATTGACTTCTTTGCTCAATCCACACTTAATCCTAATATTCTCACTAAGTTCACCTATAATCAATTCCTTATGGTGGTTTTTAGAAAATCTCAATTCTCAAGGCCCGATTTTCTATCTCCAAATTTTCATCTAAATTTTTTTTTCTCAATATTTTGGGAGTTAATTTCTATCTCATCCTCTTCAATATTCGGCTCTTCCAAAATTCCAGATTCATTAAATACAATATGTGTGGTCTCCTCAATTTCCAAAGTTTTTTTGTTGAATACTTTAAAAGATTTTCTAACACTAGAGTATCCAAGAAAATTTCCTTCTTCTGATTTTGGATTAAATTTTTTTAAGCTAGTTTTTCCATTATTATGTGTGAACACCTTACATCAAAAAACATACAAATGTTATAAATTAGGTGTTCTCCCCTCAAGAAGCTCATAGGGTGTTTTGTTTAATTTCGTCCTAATATTCACCCTATTTAGAACATAATATGCCGTGTTAATCGCTTCAGCCCAAAAATATTTAAGAAGTGAATATTTTTCCAAAATGGCTTGAGTGGCTTCTATAAATATTTTATTCTTTCTTTTGACTATCTCATTCTACTGAGGGGTTTTAAATGCAGAAAAATTATGATCAATCCCTTTTTTCTTACAGAATTCTTCAAATTTAACATTTTCAAATTCTCCATCTTGATCACTTTGGATTGTTAAAATCTCACGTCCTAGTTTTCTCTAAATCCAAGTCAAAAAATCTTTAAACTTCTCAAATGATTCACTCTTATGATATAAGAATTTAACCCATATGAATCTAGAAAAATCATCTACTATAATAAATCTATATACCTTCCTCTTAAACTAACAGTTCCAACTTGTCCAAAAAGATTTATATGCAAAATCTCCAATTGTTTATTAGTTCTAAGATCCTTATTGGACTAAAAAGAGGACATCACCTATTTTTCTAATTGATATGCATCGCAAAGGTGATCCTTAGTAAAGTTTAATTTTGGCATATCTCTCACTAAGTTCTTTTGGGTAATTCTCCTAAGATTTTTTATGCTAGAGTGACAAAGTCTCCTATGCCAAAGCCATGACTTATAAAAAATAATTTTCAAATAAAAAGCAGTAGGAGTTTTGATATAATTTAAATTTAGCATACAAACATTGTTTATTCTTAAATCATGTAAAATATCATTACCATTTAGGCTTAATATTAAGCTAGTAGGAAAAAATTTAACGCTGTATCTTATATTACATAGGTGGCTAATACTCAATAGATTATTCTTTAAGCCTTCAACTAGTAGAACATTTTTAATAAAAAAGTTTTTCAAATTTCCAATCATACCTATGTTGAGTCTAGTAAATAGGTTGTTAGACCTAAGTTAATGTCCCAAGGCTACCAAGAGGGGGGGTGAATTAGTATTTTAAAAATTTAAACCCTCTTTGAAAATGTGTTGAACCGAAATGAAAATTTTTTATTAAGTTTTTATAGAAAACGTTTTTCAACCACACAGTTTTTTAAACCAAAAATAAAATGCGGAAAAATAAAAACAGTAAAGTAAATGACACCAGATTTATAGTGGTTCGGTCTAAACCAGACATACATCCACTCCCCATAGGCACCCGGTGCGGCAGAGAACCATCGTCCTTTTACACAATCCCCAGTGTTGGTAGAGAACCGTCGTCCTTTCACACTCTCCTTGTATGGGAAGAGAACCCTTCGTCCTTTCACACTCTCCTAGTGTGGGTAGAGAACCCTTCATCCTTTCACACTCTCCTAGTGTGGGAAGAGAACTCTTCGGTTGTTCACACTCTCCAAGTGTCGGCAGCGAACCCTTTGGCTGTTCACACTCTCCAAGTGTCGGCAGAGAACCGGATCTCCTTGACAGATCTTCTCACATGAATTTAGAAGGAAGAAAGAAAAGAGTGAAGTAATTCCAATT
>NW_021319696.1:44098-108114 GCF_001605985.2 Dendrobium catenatum | reverse complement strand
ACTATACAAGTTGCAAAAATGTAAAACATGCAAATAGCTACTATCTTAACAACCTATAGTAACCACTCTCATAGCGGTGTTATCTCTCAGTGTAACCCTGCATCCATTTCTGGCTTCTAACGTTATAAATTGTATAGTGTCTCCAGTCATATGCTTTGAACAACTGCTGTCCAAGTCTCAAATGCTCTCATGAGGTCTTATATGAGAGCGTTCTTGAAAAATCATTAAATGTTAAACCTAGGAACACGAACAAGTTTAGGTTTACCTTTTGGAAAATTAAAACAGATGCATGTATGATATGTCTAAGTTTATGCATCATAGGTCTCCACACAAAATAAGTTTTTCTATGTAAGATATAAGTGTGTGAAATATGACCAGTCATGCCACAACTATAACATTTAATTTCAGGAAATGGATTTCTCAATCTTCTATAATTTCTTTGTCTATTCCCGGTTTTTAAAAAATTTGGCTTCAAAATAGGATTTGTAAAATCTTCAAGTGTTGGGGTTTCTTATTTTCCTCTAGAGCTTGCACTTTCAATTTAAAAAATGTATTCTTATCTTTTGGAATATTCTTATTATAGTTCAAATGATATTTTTCACTCTCTGATTCATCCTAAAAATCTTTAAAGTATTCTTCTAATTGAGTATAGGATGTTTTCAAAATCTCATTCTCCTTATTCAAGTTATTAAACTCATCAAGTAAGCTCATATGATTGTTATCTATCAATGCATGATCTTTTCTAAGGATTTTGTGTTCTCTATGTAATTCTTGTAATTCTATATTAAGACTAGCACGCATTTTTTTAACTTCCTATATGCATCATGCATTCTTTTAGAAACTTCTAAAAGTTTAGCATAGGTTAAGTCACATACCTCTTCTTGATCTGATTGATTAAGATTATCGGTCATTAAGCACAAGTTGATGACTTACTCCTTTTTAGTTTCTAACGAGTCTGAAGTTGAGTCCGCCAAAAAACTCTTTAGAATTTCTTCTTTCCCTTTTTCACATTTGGTTTCGCTTCTATCTTCTCCTTGCTAGGAGTGGCTTTAAGTTTTGGGCAGTTTGATTTTATATGTCTGAGCTTCCTGCATTCATAGCAAATCAAATCATTTAAAACCTTGACATTCTTATAAATTTTATCTCTATTTCACTATTGGCATCTCTTATGCTTCCTCTTTAGAAAGCTCCTAAATTGCCTAGTCACTAAGGCAATGTCATCCTCATTCTCAAGTTATGATAGATCAATCACCGACTCCTCCACTTTCAGTGTAATGTTCTTATCCTTTTATGACTCTCCTACATCAATCTATCTTTTACTCACTCCTTGCTCGTAAGCAATTAGTGATCCAAGAAGATTATCAATAGAGTAAACATTTAAGTCTTTAGACTCACTAATTGCAATTAGTTTAGCATTATATATAGTAGATAAACAACGAAGAATCTTATTAATCATTTCAGCATTTGTTAGTTCCCTACCTAATACATGCAAAGAAGTGACTATCTGAGTGAATATTGTGTACATATCAGAAATACATTAATTGAGTTTCATGCGAAATAATTTATAGTTATGTAACAAAATATTTAATCTAGACTACTTAACTTCATTAGTCCCTTTATATGTTATATAAAGCCTATCCCATATGACATTTCCACTTTTGCAAGTGGAAACCCGCTTGTAGTCTTCTGACCTAAGCGCACGAAAGAAACTGTTTAAACACTTTGCATTTAGTTGAGCTAACTCACATTGTTCTACCGTCCAATCTACAAAGGGAATTTCAACTCTAACACCATCAACTAATCTAGTTGGTTTTATATACCTTCTTGAAATAAGATCCACATACGATAATTTAAAGACTGTAAAAATATAGACCTATGTGTTTTCCAAAAATTAAAAGGAATGTTATCAAACAAAGGAGGTATAGTGATCGAATACCCTTCAGGTGTGTTCCGGTTTCCAAAAGTAGCCATGCTTGTTAATCAAAAAATAGTGTAAACTTATGGTTTTGAAACAAAGCCTTGATACCACTTGTTGATTCTTGTTGAATCTTAATTAGGTTGTTAAATCTAAGTTAATGTCCTAAGGCTAACCAAGAGGGGGGTGAATTGGTACTTTAAAAAGTTAACCTTCTTAGATTTTTAAAAGTAAAACCAGTTAATGATTTGTAGCAAGTTTTAAAAAAAAAATCAACCATAAAAAATTACTTGCAGTAAGTAAATATGCAGTAGAAATAAAAAAGACATAAAGATTTATAGTGGCTCAGTCAAACAGGACATACATCCACTCCCTGAAGCCTCCCACTTTAGGTATTGCACTATTACAAAAGTGACACTCCTTTTTCTCTTATAGCAAGGTGGAGAAGCCTTTACAAAACTCTCTTCCACCAATCCCCTGTGCGGTAGAGAAGCATCTTCCGTTCACACCCTCCAAGTATAGGAAGAGAACCTTCATCCTCTCATACCCTTCAAGTGTAGGCAGAGAACCTTTGACTGTTCACAATCTCCAAGTGTAGGCAGAGAACCTTCAGTTGTTCACACTCTCTGAGTGTCGCAGAGAACCGAATCTTCTTGAAAGATCTTCACACGTGCAATCTAGATAGATAAGAGGAGTGAAGAAACATAAATCACACACAGAGATCCTTACCCTTGAGTAATCTTGTGAACCATTCAAGCTCCACTAGGAAGAAATCTCTCTCAAACACTCTCTCCTTATTTTGCCCTTTACAAATTACCAAGACCAAATGACAAAAAGATTAAGTGACAGTTTTTAGTTGACCTTTTATATAAAAAACATAAAAAACCATCTAGAAAACTAATATTTTTAAATTTTGAACATCCACGATCGTCTATACGATCATGTATTTGTACGTGCGAATAGTTCAAATATTATTTCATACAAACCCATTGTGAATCGGTACAAACTCATTTTGTACACGATCATCATCTGCTACGAACCAAGTTCATCCGGTACGAACAGAAACATTTCAAACTTCATCTGTATGAAAAGTCAGGACAAACTGAATGAGAATAGAAACAGAGGCATTTATCCTTGGACAAAATTAAATATCATCCGTATGATCTTCTTACGAGGACAGAACAGAGGTGTTCATCCTGGGACGAAATTAAATTCGTCCGTACGATCTTTTTATGTGAACAAAATAGAGGACATCGTCCCTGTACAAAATTAATTATCATCCATACGATCTTTGTATTTGGACAAAACAGAGTCGTTCGTCTTGGTACGATCAAAAAATATTATCCGTATCATCTTCGTATTAGGACAAAACAAAGCTGTTCGTCCCGACATGATAAAAAATTATCATCCGTACGATCTTCGTATTAGGATAAAACAGAGCCGTTAATCCCGATACGATCAAAAATATCATCCATACGATTTTTGTATTAGGACAAAATAGAGCTGTTTGTCCCAGTATGATAAAAAAATATGGCCCGTATGATCTATACTTAGAAAACATTTTGCCATTTCTGTTCGTTCCATTGCTCGTTGGGAAAAATAACTGACCAGATCATCCCGTACGAAAGGATATCGTTCAGTATGATCAATTTAAAAAATATGAATTTTAAAACTCTACCCCAGTGTGTATGTGCTCAGTTACTCAATTACAATCACACACTTTCTCAGACTAAAAAAATGAAAAAATACAGACTTCGATTACAATAAACTCTACACTATTCTCGATTTGAAGTTTTCAACAATCCGGAGAATGATTTTCTTGAAATGTTAGTACACACAAGAGCAAAAACAATTCTTCCAAAATATGTTAGGAGAAATAATAATCAAATCAATAATATTTGGAATCATAAAAAATGTACAGGTTACAAGAATATCAAACATGCATAGCAACTATCTCAACAATATCTTAATTATTTTTGAATTTATCTATCCATTAAAATAACATAATTTCATTACATTCGCAGGTTGTTTCCTTGATTTCTTTTGTAGCCTTTTTGATTCACGTATGTTATTCTGTCATGCTTATATTTGTGAATTTTTAATAGTTTAATTGTATAGTCTAATAATTTAATTATATATTTTTTTATATTCTTATTAACTCTCTTAAATTATAATTATAAATATCTAATTGCTTTATTATATTGTCTAATAATTTAATTATATCAGTAATGCAGAATTGTTTTGTTTTTATCATGAATATGCTTTTAAAAATATGTAACAAATTTATTTACAATATTTTCAAATTTATTATCATTCAAAATAACATATAATGTCATATGCAATTAAATACACATATATTAAAATTAACTCAATCCAAATATAAAATTAACTTTTAGGCATTTCCAAAAATGTCAAGCAAATCCTCAAACTCATCCAACAACTCAATGATTCAGAACAAGAGGGGCATCAGTTATACAACCAACCGCCTCTCCAGTATTTTCAACTTCCTCGAAGACATCCTCTCTCCCCGCAGTACAAAATCACTTCTTTACGAATAAAAATAGAAGCTCCGTCATGAGCTCTCGTTGAGCTTAACTACCCGCAAAAGCCATGAAAAAACGTTTTGTAGCCTTGGGCATGAAAAGGAGATGATTGCTACTGAGTTGGCTCGTAAAGTCCAATAGTTGATTTACACGGAGGAGCTTGTGAATGACTTGAGCTCTAATAACAATAAGTAGTCTGAGAATGTGAAGGAGTGGTGCAAAGTTCAGAGGAATGGTGGTGCAATGGAGTTAGAGGAACTGAAGGAGAAGAATATGGAGTTATCAGAGAAGTTTTAAAGGCTTTGAATCGGTATAAGATGTCAAAGATGAGGTTGAGGGAGGCCAAGGAGGAGAATGAGAGGGTGAGGGAGGAGCTCGAGGGGGTGGTCGAGAGGTTGAAGAAGATGAGGGAGAGAAAAGTAGAAGGGGTGGAGGGGAAGATGGGGGAGTTGAAGATAGTCTTGGAGAAGTTAGCTAAGCCCTATCTCAAATTAATTTATTTGGTTGATGGTTTTTGCATCGTTAAGGTTTGATTTATGTATATATGCAACATATACTTCTGATATTTGAATTAAAAAAATTGGTCATCAAATTTATGTTTTGAACCTTCCAAATGTGTTCCAGGCCCCCGATTTGGACCCATTTTGGCTCAGATTGGACCGACTTTCGTATTGTATGGTTTGTCTCTTTGAGACATTTAGTTTGACTATAAGTTTGCTAAAATTAGAGTTTGTATTGTCCATAATTTAATTTTGGAAGTTTCCAATTTGGATATACCTCGAGATTCATACCCAATCAAGGCAATTTTCAAAGATGTATTAATTCCAATATCAAAAATTAATAATAATATTTAAAAAAAAAAAGGCCTAAGGGGTTATATTTGCTGGGCCAAATGAATGGGGTGAGAATATTATGACTAAATTTTCATCAAGTTAATTTCAAAATATTGACACATTAATTTTTCTATGATTTTTGTTCTGTCGATTGCATATGAAAATCTAAAATTTTGTTTTTTTATATATATATTTTTTCATCAAATAACTTCATTATTTTTGAATTTATCTATCAACTAAAATCATATAATTTCAAACATGTATGCATTGTTTCCCTAATTTTTTGCAGCCTCGTTGATCGCATATGTTATTCTATAATGCTTAATTATGTTTGTGAATATCTAATAGTTTAATTGTATTATCTAATAGTTTAATAAAATTTTTTATATTCTTATTAATTCTCATATAATTAGATTTATAAATATATAATAGTTTAATTATACCAAGCATCATGAAATCATTTTCGGCTCTAGCATCTTAACAAAGAACACTTTGTTATAATTATTGTAGTTCATGAATAAGCGAATGAAGATAATAGTTAATATCATTTTCAGGACTGCTCTCACCAAGTATTATGACATGTAAAATAAAATAGGCGTAATATGAATGATAGCCCTAAAAATGCCTTACATCTATAACATAATTCTACTATTGCACCTTCTAATAACATTGAGAGTTTTTTTACCATCATTAATTTAATCAAGAGTAATATTTTACTACTGATCAACTAAGTTAATCAAGTCACTGGTTGGAGCAAATATCCCTCTCAATAATTCTTCAATGCATTTATATTTGGTTGTTAATTTTGAATAATCTATGATATAAAATCAGAGGCACTACCAGTAGCTTCATTTCTTGCAGTTCCAAAGACAACATGATGATCTTGCCCATGTCGATTACAAATATTTTATCTTGTAAAAAAATATTAAAGATAATATGGTATTTGACATCTTTCATTCAATGAATTTGTGTGTGAACAAAATGTAATTCTCATCAGCTTAAACTAATATACGATTTGTCATATAGTATGATGTGTGAACAAAGTCTATTTAGTCTATATAAGTAGTGAATTTAATTTCATTAAAAAAATAGCAAATAAAAAATAAATAAGATAATCACTAAAAACAATTTCTTACAAACTCAAAATAATCATTTTAGGTATAAGAAGAATTGGATCCCACTCATGGCTAATACTAATAACCATCAAATTTTAAACTTCTTACTCATTTTGTAAGAAAAGAAAAATAAAAGATAATATAGAGATAGTTTAAACCGCTACTAAGAAATACCGCTTAAACTATAATAGTGGCACTTTAAACTGTTTGTTAAAAAGTTCTATAACAATGATTTTCAAATGGTCGTTAGCAAATGCTGTGAAAGAGCCTATTTTTAGTAGTGATATTATGTATCCATCCAAATTAAATTGTTATTTCTAATAAAATGATATAAATGCATAAAACAAAAAAAATATTATTTTTTATCTTAAATTTTTTTAAAATAAATCATATTTATTTATTTCTATAATGAAATAGAAATATGAACCTATATTAAAATTCTAACTTCAATTAAGAAAAATATAATTCTCTTTTCAATTGAGAGTTTAACAATTTTTATGAATAAAATGTTGAAATTTTTAATATTCATAAAATTTAAAACTAACGTGTTAGCTAATTCATGGAAACTAACTGAATGTACATCCCTAATTAACTGTAGGCCTCTTCAATTGCTAATTAGATCTGACAAACTATGAATTTAATTATACAAATAATTGGGCTTTATACATATTAGTTCACCGTTTATTTTTGATTTAGGGTTCACAATTTGTGCCAAAAAAACTTAGGGATGATTTTCTTATTGCTTCTTAAAGCAACTTTTTAGTAGAAAAAAAAATTATTTTTTGTATTAAAAAGCAGCTTTAAGAAGATGTATCAAAGCCGTCCCAAACCAAGTCTTATTTGAGCATAGCCAACTTAAATAAGAGCTTTTTTATTTTAAAAATAAATAAATAATAAAGAAAAGAAAAGGAAAAAAAAATTGTATCAATTGAAACTCGATGAGTTTGAAGTGAAGAGTTTTTTTGTTAATTTTAGGCCAAAATATTTGGGCATCCATACAATTTGATTTCGTTATATATTGAGAAGAGAGGTACATTGAACGAAAGAGAAGAGAAAAGAGAGGAGGAGAGATCCCTCCTCTCCCTATTCTTCCTCTTATGCTTTTACATCCTTTAATCTCTGCTCTCTCTAACTCTACAATTATGTCTTCCATTAAGCCATTCCAACTAAACAAAACTCCATGTCAGAGCAATCAATTTTCTTCTTCTTCTTCCTCGGTAATGCCTCAATCTTGCCCTCCGAATGAGCATAAAGGAGAGAGAAAAAAGAATAGCCTCGCGCTATTTCTTTGCTTGTGTTGTTAACTCGTAATTCAAGGCAGGAATTGGTTTGGAGCGACGATTCTAATAGACTTGAAGATGATTTTTTTATTTACATGCGATTTAAATAATTATAATTGGCCAAATGGCTTAATAATTTTAATATAAGTGGTTGAAAATAATTTTAAAATATTCCATAAAAAAATGAAGTTTCTTAGTAATGATCATAAACTACTACAATAAAGCTAATCATGATGATAATATCTATTTGAACGTGGTTGTTTATTTATAATTTTTGAGTCATTGTTAGGGTTATTTATTTGCCGGTTATAAATAATTCTTTAGCAATTCCCAACTCACTGAGCTCCTTGTTGGTGGAGCTTAATATCACTAAAATCTACCTGGACAAGGTTTGGTTAGGTCCTGAGAAGTTGGGCTATGTGCAGCAATTGGTTATGGAAGAGTTTCCACCATTTTGTACTTCATGTAAATGTATTGGTCATGTGGTTGGAAATTTTCTTCTTCATCCTGTGGCTGATCTGCCTAATACTAATAAGGTTTATATTAAACATGTCTTGAATGTGATTGTTTCTGTTGATGTCCCTTTAGAGTTGGGCTCTGCTGAGAAATTGGCAGGAAATGCTGATGTTTTATTGGGGGATAATCCTATTATTATTAATTCTAATTTAGTTTATGTGGATTTTGTTATGGCCGGGGTGGAACCTGGTGCCCCAGTATCACAGTTATGTGCCAATGAAGGTGAATTGAACTGTGGTATTAATCTTAAAGCTGGTTTGTCTTGTGCGGATACTGTGATTGTTCCGAGAGATTTGTCTATGGATGTTGTGCCTTCTAGCCTCCCTGTTTCTCCTATTCGGGATTTGGTTGGTTGTGGTGATCCTCCCTGCTAGATTATGTGAAACGGGATATTGCTTCTTCTTCTGTTAACTTGGTTTTGAATGTGCCTAGAAATGTTCAATCGAATTTATCTCCTAATGATGCCTTCGATGGAAATGTCACTTTTGTTAATATTACTATTTCAGTTATGTCTAACGTGGAATTGAAAGCTCTTGTGGCTCAGTCTGTGAAAAATTATATTTTGGTTCAAACTGATTGGCTAGTTTTGGAGGACTCCCTTTCTTCTCCTTCTGGGTGGGAGGAAGTGGATTTTGATGAGTTTAAGGAGTAAATGGTAGGAGGTTCTGTTGATAAAGGTTTGCTCAATGCTGGTGGAAAAAGGTAGAAAAGTAAGTATTTTCTTTTGCTATTTCGACGGTGGTATTTGATGTTTTTGTGGATGACGATGAGGAGGCCCCCATCTTCCCCTTGTTGGCTCGGCTGGCTGGCAACCTGGGTGTTTCAGTTTTTTGCTTGGTGGATTCAAGGTTGTGTTAGTATAGCTGTCACCTACGGATGGTCTGTGCCTAACTGTGGGGTTGGTGCAGGGGGCCTCCATTCCTGAGTCTGTTTTCAATGCTTATCTTGCTCTATTTGTTTTTATTGGATTTTATTATTTTATCCCGATGGCAGTTGGCCTTTCGATATTGTACTCATTTTATCTATTGAATAAAATTGTGTTTTTGTTAAAAATAAATTGTTTTTGACATGAATATGCTTTTAAAAATTGTAATAAATTTATTTTTAAATTTTCAAATTTATTATCTTTAGAAATAGCATATAACATCATATGAAATTAAATACACATGTAATAAAATTAACTCAATCCTAATATAAAATTAAATTTTTCAGTCATTATTAGGAACATGAAGCAAATTCTCAAACTCCTCCAAGAGCTTAAAGATTCAAAACAAGAGGATATCAGTTATACAACCAACCGCCTCTCTAGCATTCTCAACTTCCTTGATGACATCCTCGCTCCCCCAGTCCAAAATCACATCTTTATGAAGTAAACCAAAAGCTCCTCCACGAGCTCTAGCTAGTAACCACCAACATAAGCCTTGAAAAGATGTTATCTAGTCTTGGGCATGAGAATGAGATGATTACTACTGAGTTGGCTCATAAAGTCCAATTACTACTGAGTTTACATGGAGGAGCTTGTGAATGACTTGAGAGCTGATAATAATAAGTTGTTTGAGAAAGTATATGAATGGTGCAAAGTTGGGGGGACTGGTGGTGGAATGGAGGTAGAGGAACTAAAGGAGAAGAATATGGAGTTCTCAGAGAAACCTTTGAAGGCTTTGGATCAGTATACAATGTGAGGATGAGGTTGAGGCAGGCCAGGGGGGAGAATGAGAGGGCGAGGGAGGAGCTGGAGGGGGTGCTCGGAAAGATGAATAGGATGAAGGAGATAAGTGGAGAATGGTTGGAGGGGGAGATTTGAGAGTTGAAGATAGTCTTGAAGAAGTTAGCTAAGGTTGGACTGCCACCTTTCTCAAATTAATTTAGTTGGTTGAAGTTTTTTGTATTATTAAGGTTTGATTTGAGTATGTATGCAACATATATTTTTGATATTTGAATGAAAACAAAAACTTGGTAAAACAATATTAAGCATATGCTTGAAGTTGTTTATGTTTGATATGTTGATGTGGTTGGAAATTTATTTCTCTCCTAAGAAGTTTAAAATCTAAGTCATGTAATTATGAATTTCAAGGTAAAAATGACGAATGATTATGATTTACCTATATTATTTTCATCTCTCTCCCAAGAAGGTTCTTGCATAAGTACTTTTGTAAATGATTTAGTTAAAAAAACAAAAATTTAACTAATAATTTGTTCACAATTCTTCAATTCAATTTTAAGAGATCGTTCTAACAATTGGGAACATTCTTCAGTTTCTATATAGATAAACTGCATTTGACATTAAAATAAAAAGAACCCTAATACAATCTACTAAGTGATAGAAAATCTATCACACTCCTCCTTTAACAAGGAAAGAAATAAAGGAGATACCTTCTTACAATTTAAATCATCACAAAAAAATCACCATCTCAAGCATAGTAAGCAAAAAAATTAGCTAACTTATTACAATTTCTATTGAAAAAATTAAAAAAAAAAAAAGATTATCAGACTCAAGAAAAGTCAGGTCTTCTCTCTCATCACAATGTGCATTCGAAACCATCTTTCCACACGAGCCTTGCAGATACTTGTTGATATTGAAGTTATCTCCTTTAATAATTAAGCTTCTTGCTTCAAACATCCATTTTTGGATTACCATCTTCAAGGAACGAAATGCCAATAGTTCCAAATAGCCACTATCTCAATAAATGAGTTTAAAATCTAAAGCTAGAAGGAGTTCTTCCCTTGTGATCTCTAAAAATTCCTCCCAATGTAGCAAAATTTTAACACAAAACAGAGGCATCAATATTGACCTTAATCCATTCAGGTGGAGGAGGGTGCCAATAATTGGAAGACAACTGAACGTTGGTTAACACCCAAGTGGTTTGAATAATGATTAAGTTTAGAAGAAATAGATTCAAAACAAATTGCATTAGAGTCTATAAAGAACAATCCACTTTCCTTACCACTATGAACAACATTGTTCCTACTTTTCCAAGAGAAAAATACCAAAGAACAATAGAGATAAGAAATAAATGTATTATCCGTAGAAAGCACCTTTAACTTATTCTTACAATCTAAAATTGAAGAGAAAATAGGAACAGCGAATCCCCATTTATTTACCAAATAAATAGCTAGAATCAGTTTAGAACAGATAACCACGACATGTTCAAAATATTCTCTTGAACATAAGCACCCTCTTTGACAAAAGTTATGATCCAAAATCCTTCTGACATTTAGAAAATCCGTAGTAGGAATTGTATTTTTTCGTAGCCTCCACCAAAAAGCTCCAAAAAAGGTGACAATTTCAAACTTTTCATCCAATTCCAATAATCAGCCTCCGGAAGCTCCTCTACAACGGAATCCAGTGACATGGCTGCAATAGACTTACCAGAAAACTACTTAAGAAGCTCCAATCGGTCATTCAATAACTCTGGAGAAATTTTAATTTGAATAATATTATCGATCAAAGCCTTTCCAAAATCCTTAATAAGCTCAAATATGTTCCAATTGCCGTTCTCAATAAAATTATCCAAAAATGGAAATTCGTCGTCCAAACTAGCAATAAAAGTAGGCCATTAATCAACTGACTTATCAAACACCCAAATATCACTTAAGGTGTTAATAGATGAACCTGAAACAATGTTCCTCCTAATTATTGGCCGAAGATATAAAGCACCATTACATTGAACGGTCCAAGTGATAGAATAATTCCTATTGGAACTTGTTTGCGAAATCTCATATCCATATTTAGCAATTAAAGACTTGTTAAGTAAAGAGTCAGGTTTATTCAAAAAATTCCAAATAAACTTAGTTCTCAATGGTCCGCCAATAGAAACAATAGAATGAATTCCTCGACCTCCCTCAAGCACTTAATGGTTTGCAAAGCTCATTCCAAGCAACATAATGCAATTCATGGTTACCAATCCATTTTTAAGCTCTTTTGATCTGACTTTCTGAGCAATGTCATCGATGTTTATGTTTTTGGTCTTTTATTTTCTTTTTTCATAGCTTATCCATTTGGTATAGCACAAGTATTTCTCTTTGTTAAAGAAGAGCACAATTTCTCTAACAAGATCAAGAGTATTTAGTTGGAAAGTTATCAAGGAGAGAATGATGAGGATTTGATTATACCCCATAGTGGTCTACCTCCTGCTTAATCATACACATAATTCAAATAAAATTTGGCAACATCCCACCTTGATATTTTAGAAAGTGAGCTGTATATATTATTCTCCTTAAATTCAACATGGTCGCCAAATCTTTTTTATTAAATGGATATATGGTAGGCTTGAACTAATTAATATTTTTTATATTGTGGTTGTTCACTGACCAATAAAAGACTGGCATATAAATAAATAAATAATAAACTCGCATGATATATGGAATGAACCAAAAGATATATTATATTTTAAGAGAAAAATTTACACTATCGTTTCATCCTTTGATTAAGTGATACGCTCATACGGGTCATATTTATGAAATTGAATTCCAAATATATATTTTTTATTAAATTTGTTGGGACTATACTAATACACTTTAAAAAATAATCAATTCAGTTATCACCCTTAACTCAGTTATAATGGGTAATAATTTGATGATTTGGTCAATTGAGTTGAGTATTTTAATATGTAACTTGACATGAATTTGATATGAATTTGATCATGAATTAATTTCCGTGTATTTTTTAAGGCTAAAAAGTTATATAAATTTGAATTAAAAATTTCAAAAAAATATGTTAGAAATGATATGGACTCCAATTTTAAAATCATAGAAGTCAATTTATTTTGAGCATGCTCAAACACAGAATAAATTTATTTGGAAATGTCTATGGGTGTTGATTGATCTCTATCCTTTCTTGGGATAACCTACATAGTCAAACGTGTCAAAAACACTCTTGCTAATTGGCTTATAGGTTGACCATGACCTCTATGAAATCTTCTAATCAAGGGAGTTAAGATCCACCTTCGGATCTTAGTAAGGTGCTTCATATTGCTTGTAGCATGTTTACTAAATTTTGAAGGAAAAAAATTAGTCTAACTTATTGTGACCTCTACCTAAGATGAAATTCTAAGCCAGTTGTATTATTAGATTTATTTATAAAAGGATAGCATTTCACGAAAGAAAATGGTGAAATTATCTGATTGATTTCGAGCGTATTGTTTCTTGTGTTAGAAACTTTTAGGCATTAACGCAACCACTGTATGTTCCAAATTTGTGATATGTCCGCGGCATTGAATTTATCTCATCAAAAACAAAAGCCATGCCAATGTTTAAATTTTTGGATAACATAAAATAAAATCATATCCTCATAAAATTATTTTAGATGATCTAACCATTCAATTTTTATCCATAAACTCCATAAGGCTAATTGAGTAAATAGCATCAAAATTGTCAGCTCCCTTTGGTAATTGGCAAAATCTTCATATGTGGTCATTCTCAAACCTTATATCATTGGGTCACTTTCTAAAATGAGAGAATGACTTTGTTCATCATGGAAAAATGTCATTGATCACCAACTATCACTATTGAAGATATCCCTTTTCAATAAAAAAATATTATTAATATAACTCACCTTCTCTAATCATGATGAGGAAAAAATATTATAATCACTGAAACATATTAAAGATGCTATTTTAGCAAGTTTAGGCCCCATAAACTTTTCTTTTAGGATTTAACTAAAAACCTTTGCTCATATATTTATTATTCTTTCTTTATATCTATGCATATGAGATATTTATGCAAAATATGACACAAAATTTAATATCTATAATATAAATTTCTACAGTGAAAATATTTATGAAAATTTACATCCCAACTATTTGAACATTTTAAATAGAGAACGAACATACCATTTATATTATATGTGGTCATTCTCAAACCTTATATCAATGGGTCACTCTCTAAAATGAGAGAATGACTTTGTTCATCAACTATCACTATTGAAGATATCCCTTTTCAATAAAAATATTATTAATATAACTCACCTTCTCTAATCATGATGAGGAAAAAATATTATAATCACTCAAACATATTAAAGATGCTATTTTAGCAAGTTTAGGCCCCATAAACTTTTCTTTCAGGATTTAACTAAAAACCTTTGCTCATATATTTATTATTCTTTCTTTATATCTATGCATATGAGATAGTTATGCAAAATATGACACAAAATTTAATCTCTATAATATAAAATTTCTACAGTGAAAATATTTATGAAAATTTACATCCCAACTATTTGAACATTTTAAATAGAGAATGAACATGACATTTATATTACATGAGGGCCCTAATCTAACTCCCACAATTTTAAGCACCCTTATTGCATCATTTCAGCTTCCACCTCACCACATCTGAATAAGAAGATTAGCATATCCCTAAAAGACATCGTATCCATTATAAAAGAGAATCGTAAGCCCTGACCCTATGAATCATATATTCTAAGTAGTAGTTAATTTATGTTGAAACAAAATATTTTTTTTTTCTATGATTTAGTTTCTTAGCCAAATGAAACAAAATTTTAGGCATAAGTGCATTTGGCAGTGTAGGTTTTAGAAAGAATATTGACCTATGAAAATTCTATTAATTTCTAATTGTAAAAAAGCATTTATTCCCTACTTTTAGAACTTAATGTATTAAATGAATTTGAAAATTTTTCTAACTCATATAGCAAGTTGGATAATACGGCCCCTCATAATTTTTACATGGTTAGATGAATCATTTCATGCATGTTACGATTTTCAAAGAGTTATTTTATATCAAAAAATATATAGTAATTTGGTGTTGATAAGAAAGTTATAGAATATTTAAGGACTGTTCCATGCATAATTATAACCCTCTAACATTTTCTGAGATTTTTTGAGACAATCCTTACTTAAGATTAATAAAAAAAATTGAAATTACCATTTTATTTTTCATTCATATTTAAATAATTTCAAAAATTGCCAATACATTTGGGGATGTTCTTAAAATCAAAATACATATTCTTAAATTTCTACAAGAATTTGTTTAGTCATTTGTTTGATATTTATATTTTTAAGGGAGAAATCAGAATTCATAAAAGTACAAGTTCGCCCCTTGTGTCCCATTGTTATGTATTCTAGTTTTATAGGATTTATTTAAGGTGTTTTCTTTTTGTTTTAAATAGGTGAAAATATTATTTGTAATTATATAAATATGAAAAATATATTAAATGCTTTAAAGAGGTTAGTAGTTGCTTCAATATGTCATTTGTAATCTTTGAATGGATTCATATAAATTTCTCAAAGCATTGACGCCAAAATCAAATTTTCAAATTAAGAAATCTTACTTTTTTAGTTTTTGAATGTTAACAAATGAAGGGAAAATTATATCTTAAACATTTTTTTACTCAATCAATGTACTTTTCAAGCTCAAGCACCAGTTTCAGTATGTTTGAACATATTCCAAATTATTTAAATAATTTATTTATTTAATAGTTTTATCATAACTATATAATATAACAAATAATTTTCTAAAAATATGAAAATATTTGAGAATATTAATTTCATATGCATAATCTCTTTGACCAAAATTTTATTTGCATAGGATTTACACATAGAATGTTATGTATTTTCATTACTTAAGATCCCACATTTTAAATTACGAAACATACATAAATTTATTAATTTAAATAAATTGATGATTAATTAAAATTTGACTGTGTCAGAGGGCGGTTGTTTCATATCCCTTAAAATTATTAGATATTTTTTGATAATTTTCACTATTTATGTGATAGTTATGAAAATATTAATTAATTCCTAAAAATATCTTTAATATTTGATAATGCATTTCATAATAATTAGAGATGTTTGAAATTTAAGTTAGCATATTTTTAAACATGGATTAGCCATTAATCTTGATATATCATAAAAAAAAAAATCTTAATCGGGCATGAATCTTGAGGCAAAATCAAGTTGGAAACTTTCAAAATTATATTAAAATTAGGACCATCAATCTTGATTACATGGATTAGCCATTAATCTTGATTACATAAAACTTATAGCTGAACAGATTGTCTCAAAAATGCAAACCCAATGACACCAAATTTGACCCAATCCGATGTCAAATAGGTCCAAATCAATGACATGAAGCGTATTTGGAAAATTCAAATAATAATTTGGATTATCAAACGATTTTCAAACATGGCATGTTAATAGTCAAATCGAGCGGCTCGACAAGATGAATCCATCGACCTAAAGATCGCCAAATTCTAATATTGTTAAGAAATTTAAATGCTCAGTAAATGATCCCCAATCAAGGGATTCAATATCGGCCAACTTTTCAAATTACTCCCAATTTACCCTTGATCTTCCTCCTATTTACTGGCCATGCCACTCACATAAAACTATAAATATACCTCACATTTCTCTTGAGAAGGGGGTGAAGCAAGGAGGAAGAAGGGGCCCATGAAAGTATGAGTGGCGCCAAGTGGGGGGTGAATTAAAAAATTTTGAAATAAAGAAACAATTCTAATCAGGAGTTCTAATTTTTTTTTTAATTTTTAAATAAAACTTAACTTGATGCGGAAGAGAATGATTAAATCATGATTACAACATAAGCGGTGAAATTTTAAGTCATAGAACAAATATCTAGAATAGAATTTTTACCAAGCAGTTTTAGAAAATGTAAGATGTTAAACATAAGTTAAGTGCAGTAAATGGAAAGAGCACACCATAATAGTTATAGTGGTTCGATCACTTGACCTACGTCCACTCCCCGGAGTCCACCACTCTAGGAATTTCACTAATCAAAAGTAATTCTCCTTTTGCCCTCACAGCAAGGCAGATAAACCTTTACGAAACCTCACTTTCACCTTCCCCAATGTGGCGGAGTACCAAATGCTATTTCACCCTGCCGGTGACGGTAGCGAACCTCTCATTTTTTTCCCTTCTACAGAAGGTAGATCACCTTAGAGGACACGAACCTTGAAAGTTCTCCCCCTTAGAGAGCTCCCACAAGATTTTCTCGGGCCACAGGACGAGCAAGAGTGCAGCAGGCTTAGAGCAACCATGTGATCCCCTCACACTCCTTCTCCCTCACAAACTCACCTTCTCCTTCCTCTCACAAACCAAAAAATCTCATCAAGTGGCTCCCTCTCAAGAGATCTCCCTTCCGTTTTCCCCCTCTCTTCTCAAAAAGTTAAAAACAATACTTAAAAAAATAGGCTTTAAGAAACCCTAAATTTTTTATTTACCCGTTTTTGTTTGTACAGTATGATCCAAGATCATACAGTACAATCAGTACAAAATAGCCTTTGTCCTGGGACAAAGGAGTACGAACATGCAACATTTTTTAATTATATCGTACAGTATGATACAAATATCATCCAGTATGATATGATATATTTCTTCTATTTGTACAAGATGAATGCTAGGATGACCAAAATTTATCTCTCTTAATCGTCTGGTACGATCTAATTTGTATGATACGATATGAGAAAAGCTCCAGGTTATCTGGTATGATGTATGTATCTTATAGTACGATTAGTTCAAAATCATCCGGTATGATATTCGGGACGACCAAAAATATCCTTGATTAATCAAACGATACGAACCATGTTGTATAGTACGATCACCAATCAGTAATTAAGCTTTGATTTAATTAACTATTTATAGGGGTTATTTTAAGTAAGTATTTAAATATTCATACAGTACGATCAGTTCAAAACTTAAGATTTAAAAACATACTTAAATTATTCTGGTGGCTAGGGTTTCAAATTAAAAATAAATTGTATAGCACGATTTGTATTGTATAGTATGATTAGTTCACAAAAGAATAGCCTTTGAGCCACAGTAGTTCGTAGATTACGATTTAAAATCGTACAGTACAATCTAAAGAGAATAAAAATATTCACTTAAAAAATACTCTCCCCCTATGTGTGTACATGATTGCTATTTTGCATACACTTTTTGTGGCCAGACTAAAGAAATAAAAAAAGAAAAATAAAAGAAGAAAAAAATATAAAGTTACAGACTTCGCATCCTGTTCTACCCAGTCTCGAGTCTTCTGTTTTCTTAAACAATATGTGATTTCCCTGAAATGTTAGTACTCATAGATAAGAGTAATATTCAATAAAGAATGATATAATTTAATTAAAATTATTTTTCATTATCAAAATCTCAGGCTAGGGGTCATATACTGTAATAGCCCAAGTATGGAGGGAAAGATGAGAGGAGAGGGCATGCCACCAAACTCTTCCTCGACCACCTCCCGACCACCTACTGACCCCGGACTTCAGCCCATCCCCAGATTTTTACCCACGTCAAACTTTCACCCGTTGCCAGACTTTCTTCAGTCATCTACCCGACACCGAACTTCTACCTGTCGCTGGACTTCTGCCCACTGTCGGACTTTTATCAGACTTCTACCCGACACCAAACTTCTTCCAATCGTTAGATTTCTACTCAACACTGAACTTTCATCGGACTTCTACCCAATGCCAAACTTTTGCGTGCCTTCGGATTTATTTCTATTGCCAGACTTCCACCCTTCGTTATAATTCTACCAGTCGTTGGACTTTCGTCAGACTTCTTTCTGATGCCAGACTTCTGTCCATCATTGAACTTCTACCTAACACTAGACTTCTATCCATCGATAGACTTTCGATCTCTGGTGCTAACCAACTACAGTCCTTCCAATATCCTTCACCAGAAAATAGTCTTTCTGACCACTATCGCCCAGTGACTATGGTCCTTCCAATCTCTATCGTTAGATAACTATCTTTCTAGCCACTTTCAACAATCAACTACTGTTCTTATGACATCCGTCACCAGATAGCCAATGTCACCCACTTATTATTATCCTTTTGATCTCCATAGCTAGATTATGGTCCTTCTAACCTCCGTTGCTAGACAATGGTTTTTTTCTTACCATTATAGCCCACTGACTATGATCCTTCTGACCATCATCACCAGACAATGATCTTTTCAACCTTCGTTGCCCCCTGACTATGTTTATGCCTACCAAACAAACATATCAATAGTGATTCTTTCAAGTCCCATAATGTAATGCACTTTATGTAATGTATATTTATTATATCGAGCCAAGGCCTTCCCCCAATGAAGGCCTTTAATTGTAATCAACTACAGATAATAGTAGATTCATTCAAACTGGGCAGGCCTCATGGTTTTTCCCCTTTTTAAGGTTTTCCATGTAAAAATCTTAGTGTCTCTTATGAATACTACATTTTCTCTCATATCTGATTATATGCTGAATATTCGTATAAATCTAAGATGTTAAACTATATATTTCTCTATTGACATGAATATTCCTAGAAGCAACAATTCTAAAGTTTTCTAGTTATTTTATTTGTTTCCTTTATTACTTTTATAATTAAGGAAATAAGATTTGACTTTATCTTTAACTTCAACCTCCCATTTAAGCTTGATCTCTTAAAATTTCATTACAATGTAAATCTAAACGTAAAATTTTCAAATCAAATTTTGATTTGATTTAGTATGGAATGCTCATAGACAAAGTTCTTGTATGACACTGTACACACTCATATATATGTTCCTATTTTGATCATGTGTATTACAAACTTTACACTTACCTCAAAAATGAATAGAGTAATTTGGTTATTTCACATTCTACTTTAACTTAATATCAACTTTATAATGTTTGATTGAGCTCAACTGAGATGGATGAAGCTATCACAACCTAACCAGATACAACTAACAAATAAAGGTCGCATCGTATTTGATGGTGACAGAACATAAGTGAAACTAAATATACCAATATCTTTTATTTGGACAAATATTAGATTTGTTTTTATATAATAGATAACAATGCCTCTAATTATTTTTCTCTATACTTAAATTTACTCATCCATAAAATTTCCTTTCTTTCTATTTATCCATAAAAGTATACATTACATATTCTTGCTATAATAGTCCCTAGCGACAAACAAACTCTAAATAGAAAAAGTATAAATGCTAGGATTATTCAAAATTCATGCCCAAATTGATATTAAACATCGAAATTGGTAAAACTAGTAAGCTAGACTTGCACTTCCAATCAAAAAATTGTAACTCACAAAGATAAAATTTATTAGCAATTATTGTATCTCTAATTCGTAGAAGAAATGATAGGGCATGAAATAACAATACAAAAGGTAAATGCAACTGATGAAAGTATCTCTCATAAATAAATAATATCTGGAATTGAATTAAAATAAAACATGATAAGGTGTAGTTAAAATATAATTCATATATGTCGCAATCTCTAATTGAGCCAGACGATATATATGAAAGTTCATGAAGGTTGTTAAATATAATGGAACTAGCCCGAGGCTCTCCAAGGGGGAGGGTGGTGAATTGGAGCTTTAAAAAGTTTTCTTAATTTCAAAATAATAATATAAATATTTTTGAAAAAAACTTTTCAGAAATTGAAAATATAAAATCCTAATTAATTTTGGAAGCGAGAGATTTTATCAAAAATATTAAGTTTTACTATGATGAAATTTTGATCTACGTGATAGAACAATAATAAATGTTTTTGCCAAGTAGTTATTAACAGAAATGAAATGGAGAAATTATAAAAGTGAACAAAAAGAAAAAAATACATCATAGATTTTTATAGTGGTCCGATCAACCTTGACCTACGTCCACTCCCTAGAGTACTCCACTCCTAAAATTTGTACTAAATAAAAGTGACTCTCCTTTTACTCCTACAGTATGTTGGAGAAACCTTTACATACTTACTTTCACTAAACATTTGATGCGGTAGAGTGTCGGATTCTATGTTACCCTCTCGGTGATGGTGATAGTCCTTGACTTGTTTTTCTCCCTCTTGGAGAAGGTAGAGAATCTCATATACTTTTTCTCCCTCCTATAGAAGGAAAAGAACCTCAAGGACTAGACTAGGAAGCCCCTTTCCCTAGAGAGCTTCCAAAAGACTCACTAAGGCCACAACAGAAGTAAAGGTGTAGCTAGCCTGAAGTAACTGTGTAATCCCCTCACACTACTTCTCTCTCACCCTCAAGCTCACCTTCTCCTTCCTCTCTTAAACCCTTATTTTGTTCTCAAGATCTTCTCTAATACTTCCTCCTTCAGTCAAACTTTCCTCTCTTTCTTTTCAAGAAAACCTTAAAACATAGCTTAAGTATTAGGCTATATGAAAACCTAAATATTCAAGTTAACCATCATTATTTGTATAGTACAAACATGGTTTGTACAATACGATTAGTTCAAAACTAGTCCCATCCAGTATGATGTAAACAATCATTAAGATGAACTATTTAAATTTTATGAGAACATCATACAGTACAATCAATATATCATCTAGTATATTCTATTTTATTTCTTATATTCATACAGGATGATTCGTGGGATGATTAAAAATCATCATACCATATTGCTCTCTTCATACAATACGATTAGTTAATTTCAAGTTGGTTTTCCATTACGATATGAATATCGTACAGTACGATTAGTTCAAAAATTATGATTTCATTTGGTACGATCTTTGGGATGACAAAATTTCAACTCTGCTAATTATTTGGTACAATCTGTATCGTATAGTATGATCAACTATTATTAATTAAATCATGATTTGATTAACTAATTATAGTGATTAAGTTTAGTAAGATTTCAAATATTTGTATAGTAAGATTCACATCGTATAGTACAATTAGTTCAATAATGAAATTTTAAAATCTTACTTAAGTTAATCTGGTTGCTTACATTTTTAGATCCTAATGAATCGTACATTATGATCAAGATCATACAGTACAATTAATTCACATAAACTAATTTTCTAATTAGTTTTTAAGCCTATTTTTAGATAACAAATCATACAGTATGATTAAAAATCATATAGTACGATTAGTTGAATTTTTTTTTGAAGTTTAAATATATTTTTCTCTCCCCTTATGTGTAAGTATACATGGTCACCCAATTTGCATACACTCTTATGTGGCTAGACTCAAGAAGTAGAAAATAAAATTACAGACTCTTACATCCTCTTCTACCCAATCTTGAGTCTTTAGCAGTACTAAGTGGTATATATCCTACATAAAATGTTAATGCTCATCGACAAAAGAAATGTCTAAAATATTTAATGAGAAAAGTAATAATTCAATCAATAGTATTTATCGTCATCAAAATCACTTATTAGGGCTCCTAGATTTAAATAATCTCCCACTTTTTGATGATGTCAATTAATATTGGCTGATAGAAAAGAATAATATTCTTTTTTCTTAAGTTCCCCCTTACTAGGTTATGGATTTAAACAATTAAGGGTTATAAATTTCAAACTTTTAATTTTTATTTTTTTTTATTTTTTTGAAAAAAGATAATAATAAATAAAACATAGAAAATAATGTAACACAAACACAAATTCTGGCTCAGCGTGCTCTTGCCCATGATGGAAAAGTATATGGAAGAAGGCATCCATATGTAAAATAGGAACATTATCAGGTGGAAAAGGAATTGGGAGTTGGTATTTATTGTGTAGGATATGTCATATGATGTGTCTTAAGAAAACATTTTATTTTCTACGGGCTGGGATGTCAAATATTAGTCATATTTTGGATGTAATCAGTAATCATTTAGGCTTAATCAAATTGGGTATTCGATATTATGAGTTAGGTGACTATAGAAAGGAGTGGGGCTATGTTAACCGAATCCCTCACTTTGGGTATAATCAAAGATCTAAGGACATGCTGGATGACCCAGGTATTTTGAGTTAAAGTTGGACTAGTTGTTGGTTTTGGTTTAGGGGCACATTTCTAAGGATTAAGTTGACAGAACTCCAGTCAAATTCATTTGAGAGAATTGATTATGGATGAGGTCCTTAGGTAAAAAGTCATGCATATATATCATGCTAAATTAGCTTTGGTGATTTCAACATTTTGATGGCAAAGAAAAGAAGTCATGGTAGAGGTTTCTTGATTTAGCCTAAGGTTGGCTAAGAATTCATAAAGAAGTTTAGAGTTGTAGGGAAAAGCTAGTATAAGGAGAAATTGAAGTTTAGTGGAGGCGAAGAGGTTCATCATCTTGAAGTTAAGGGAGGGTTAGTTTAAGAGGAGTGATTTTTGCCTCTTTGTACTTAAGGTAGGAGTCTCCATCTCTTATGGAGAGGAAAGGATCGTCAAAATAATGAGAGGAGGAGGAGCTCTCCTGAGTTACTCTTCTATATTTACTTCGACTGACCATTAGAAAGGAAGGTTTAGAGGGTATGAGTTTGAGGAAGTAGTAAGTTGAGTGAATTAAACTATTCAAAGCCTTCAAATTTATAGATTTTAGACTGATTGTACAATACGATCAAGATTCATATAGTACGATCATAAAGGTTAATTCATCTGGACGACTTTTCAGAAAAAGTGGTCAAATCATACAGTAAGATCATGTATTATACTAGACGATCATAAGGAATTATGTTCATCCTAACGGGTCATTGATATGGCGTTTGATAAAAAGTATCATATTGTATGAATAGGTGTTCGTATGGTATGAAATGTAATTATTATTCTACCAGTTGAATTAAATTCATCGCAATCCAGTTTAATATATGTATTGCACAGTACGAAGAAAGGTATCATACCATACGAATAGCAATAATTTCTTACCAAACAAATTGAATTACTCAATAGTTTGTGACTTATGGATCATACAGTACGAGTAAAGGTTTATATAGTACTATGCTCATATCATTATTCTAATCTAGGCGGTTGCTTAAACTAAGGATTAGGATATGTACATCTGTGCATATTATACAGTATGAACGTGTATCGTACAACATGATAATAATAGAATTTTGAAAAATTATATGATTCAATGAGGTGTGTGTGTGTGTGTGTGATGATAAGAAAACATCTTAAAACAAAATTTTTTTAACACAAATAACAAGCAATAACACATAAACATGAACAATAAAAAATACATAAAAAGTAACACATGTGAATGAATGATTTAAATTTTTTTTTATTTACCTTGAATTAAGAATGAATGTCTATAACACCTAGTTTTATTATCAAGATATAATGAGATTCTTATTAAGCTTGACTAAACTACAAACTAATAATGAAGTCGAATACGAAGCTCTAATAGCAGGACAGAAGATTGCAATCGATGTCAGAATCTAAAATCTTAATTTATTCAGTAATTCTCAACTTGTTATAAATCAAGTACTATAAGTTTACAAAAATATAAAGTTCGAGTTGGTTTATTATCATCGGTGAATACATGAGCTTTTGAAGCTATTTCTAATCATCAAATTTGCTCAAGTTCCCCGAGCCAAAAATAGTTAATTCATTTGTTTGGACAAATTAACCAAAAAATGGTAAATATAGATGACGAGTGGCCTATACTAATTGTAGTCTACACTCATAGGGTCCTACAACCAGCACTATTACAACTCTCACAAGAAGAGGAAATACCAAGCTCAAGTGAGCAGGATACAACTCCGGTTGATCCTCAACCTCCTCAACCAGTAGATCTTAAAGATTAACTTAAAGAACACCAAATTCTTAAGTGAAGACGCAAGTCTAGCCAAGTTTTAGAATCATGATGGAATTATTTAGAAGTCGAAAAAGAAGATGAATGGAGGCAATCATTCATTGACCATTTTAAAGAAAGTAAACTATCGATATACAAGTCATTAATCATTTAAATTAGAAAGAGAGCATTGTGATACATGTTTGCCAACAGTATGTTGCATCAACGAGCTTTAAATAAATAATGGCCAAGGTGCCTAGGGACCAAAGAAGCTAATATGATAGTGGTAGAAGTTCATAAAGGACTTTGTGGAGCACACCAATTAAGTCCCAATATAATAGTTAAAATCAAGAGAATGAGGTACTATTATCCAAGAATGGCAAAAGACTGTATCGATCACGCTAAGAGGTGCCACGAGTGGCAGATTCATGATGATTTTATACATCAACAACCCAATTCACTACACCCTACAATAGCATCCTGGCCATTCTAATATTGGGGAACTGATGTAATATTGCTGATAGATCCGTCATCATCAGTAGGACATCAAATTATTTTGACAGCAACTGACTAATTCTCTAAGTGGACAGAAGCGACCCCATTCAAGAAAGTCACATATGATCATGCAATAATTTATTTTCCCATAATATTATGTATAGATTTGGTATAATATGCCGCATAATCTTGTATAATGGCACAGCCTTTAAAAGTACTAAAATCTTTAAGTTCGTCGGCCGGCATAAAATTGAATTGTGATATTCGTCAATATACAATCCTAGAGTAAATGGCTTGGTGGAAGCCTTGAAGAAGACACTGGTGAAATTGCTATAGTAGTTATAGTCCACAAAATCTATAAGAAAGGCCATAGTAACGGAACCCTCATTTCTCAACCCTTCGATAGGGATTACAAGAAGTATAAAAGCATATTTGACTCGACAAGTTTCAGTAGTTCTAATCCATGAAATCCTTCTAATTGATCGAAGAGTCAAAGCTATATTGGGATGGCATTTTATTTTAAGTCATAAACAGTTCACCAATATGTGAAAAGATTGATGTTTTATGTTGGGAAATAATACTAATGGTTCAAAGCCTTCTAATTCTAGATGAATGTCATAATCAAAGAAATAACAACACTACTATTATGCATTCACTTTTAAGAATTAAGATACCTGAGAAGATAGCACTTTTAGGAACACTAATTTAAAATCATGTAAAGGAATTCTCCAATGTTCTCAAATTAGCACAACCTAATTAAATTCATGGGGGAGTCCTATAATATCATGAAGTGCAACCTTAGTAGTGTAGAGATATTTGCTAGTAGGCGGTCAATTAAGTGTTGCATGCTCATGACAAATTGGAAACAAAGCAGTATAACAATGCACTAATCGAGTGTATGTTTTCATCAACTTGTGATACATCATCAATCACAAAACAACCTCATGTCGTTTAGATATCTTTAACCAATCAAAATAAGGGTCAATTGATTCATAAATTCAATCTCCTAATGAATGAGAAAAGGGAGTCTACATCAGAACAATGAGGTATCTCGTGGCAGTCAGGTGACAACACTGCGATTCACCTGTGAGCAAAAACAGAGAATTGATAGTAAGAACCAATGGCTACTAAAGCGCGACACCATGCCACCGGATCTACAACCCTCATACGAGCAAATTCAAGTCGTAAACAAAGTCAAAAATAAAGCCCTGCACATTCAGCAACAATAGTCACCTATGCAGACGGACACTCCTTTGCATTACATGCAAACATCTTAAAATGTCCTCACATACATGCATTGCAATAGACATGATAGGTTATATAAGCATATCATCCTACATTAACTTAAAGATGCATCATATGTTTATATCTAACAACCTCTACACATGCATTTCAAGAATATTTCCCGCATGCATCTGTAATAAATAGAGTATTATTCTAGTATGTCATTTGACACTGTAATTGTACTTCAAAATCATCCTCCTGCATAAGTAGAGGGTTTTACTCTAGTGTGTCATTCGACACTATAATTATATTTCAAAAATCATATCATACAAACACATGAATGCATCGTATGAAATACATCCAATGGCATACACCCACGTAAGACATGGCGAACATGTTGTAGGTACACACGTAATGCCATAGAATGCCGCGTGGGTTAAGAAATAAATTTAGATTTGAAATTGATCTTCTATCAGTAAGTAGATAGAGTTAACAATATCCAATCAACAAAATGGAACAACCCATGAATTCCCCGATATTGATCGTTTTGATATAAACTCAACCATAGGTGATTATTTCTCTTCAAATACCATCAAACTTTCTTAAAATATAATTATTTTCAAATGATTTCAAAGACACCTCTATGATGGCCAAAAACCACCAAACATTCATAAAATCTAAAATCCAAAAAATAAGATATTTAAAATTAAAATTAAATCATCAAAAACTTAAAAGTAAATACCCATCCACCCTTTGCAAAGGTTTGCCAAGGTAGACAAATTTGAAAAATTACTCCGTGTCACAAAGAGTTAATGTCTAATCGAGAATATCACTAGGACTGATTTTCAATGTCTTTTGCTAGTAAGGACGTGACACGTGTCCTATAACCGATGGTTTCACTATCAAATGGCACCACACCTAGAATTTTGCTGCTAAATATCATCGCTGGTAAATGATTATGACCCTCTAAACAGGGTGGTTCGCCTCGAAATGATACGATTATATTACACTCATTGTCAACGCCCATATGCTCCCAATTGAGATAAATCATTGAGATATGAACTAATAGAATATAATTGATAAGACACACAACTCTCTGTCAGGTAAGGTGGAATCAAATTTGTTCCCTTATATAAACATCTACCCCATATCTACAAAATACCCTTGAACGAAGCAACTCATGATTGTTGATAAGAATCCTCTTGCTATGTTGGGTTAACTACCTCCTCTAACTAAGTAGACCAAGGAACACGATGGCACAAGACGACATAACCATGGAATCTTGATTGAGCTCATCATCACTCACCCCCACCATCCGCTTTAAGTGCAATATAGTGAAATTTCAACTTTTTAAATATCAAACTTTCAAACTCCCAAACCCATGATACTATTATGTCTTATACCACATATCTATGGATATGATGTATTCACTCGACGACTAACATTAATAGAAAGTTCTCTCTTATGATTGGTAGGGGTAATTAACTATAAGGGCTTGCGCCTATAGGAAACCAAAACTCATATTGTAAAGTCCTTGCAAAATGAGGATGAAATCTTTGGGTAGTATCTTATTTTCAATCCCAGTCTATCTTCCTAAAATTTCCCTTGCTCTCTAGTCTTATCAACAAGAAGAATATCATCAGCAAAAAGCATACACCAAGGTACATCATCTTGCAAATGTCTAGTGAGAACATCCATGACTAAAACTCCCCCCAAAAGCCAAAAAAAAAAAAGAAGAGAAAATAATAGGACAGGGAGGCCGGGGCGTAAATTTTTTGAGCTCACAACAGTATGATTACAACACTTTGGCGTGAAATGAGAATAACATTGGGAAGACAACTCATTACATGAAAGAAAATTCTACAAAATTCCCAAGTGGTGGAGAAAATCAAGATTTCTACATAGCTATTGCATAACTATATTTTTTATTTCTTGACATATGTGCCAGATTTGAATCAAGAGATGTTCAAGCATTTGCATAATTTATCCATTAATCTAATGGACTTTAGCCTGCTCCTCTTCTCTCGCTGTATGCCAGACTATATCTTTGAGGCCTACTGAAATGTTATTGTAGAACTGGAAAGAAAGAAATCAAGAGTAATATATAAGACACAAAAATTAATTATTTACTGAAATGAATTCAATTGCATCATGATGCAAATCAATTGATTCCAAACCTTGTGAAATTCGAGAGTGTCACCATTTGCCTTGCGGAGCTCCACCATGTTCAAAGATGGTGCAACTTCAAAAACCTTTAAAATCATGAAAGAAGACTTTAGTATCCCTGAAATTCGCATTTACATCTTCCTGTAAGTAGAAAGATATACCTCTGTTGCAATGGCTAAAGGACCTTTTCTTCCACATTTTTCACCTTGCAACTTCAACTGAAGTGATAACAAAAACGAAATCATGATAAAATTTTGAGAATGAATTCGCATAGATGAGAGAAATTGGAGCAGGATTACAGCATAACTTGGTACATATTCAATAAGGAAAGCAATAGTCTTGTAAGCATTAAAAAAAAAATTCCTACAAAGATTTCAACTTGTAGTTTTTTCTGCCATGATAATAATTGTGAATATTTAATAATTTAGTTATATGTTCCTTTAGATTTAGATGTATTGTGTAATATTTTAGTTGTATTGAGGAATAATATGTGAAGTGTGAAAAAAAAAAAAATTAAAAATATTTTCCTTATCTTTATTTGATGGCAAAACGTAGAACTTTCATTAATTGTGAGGTTTCAAAATCAAAATAACCAAAAGAACAGCTTGCACCATACCTTATATTTTCGCTTCTCAATGTTAAATCCCAATGGTTTGGCTGCTTCCTCAATTTTTGAAAGTATTTCTGCCGCAGGTGCTTTTGATGCAAATCTTGTCTCCTTTTTAACAAATCCCTGATAAAGATAATGGAATTACTAAAATAAAATTTCCATAAAATTTGAATTTTATGTGGGGTAATGCTGTAGTTCCCGAGTATAACAACATCTAAATAAATGCTACATGCGCTACTTATCATACCTTTCAAATTAGCTATATATTAATACCTCTAATTCATTGTATAGCCCTTCAAATTCCTCTACGTCCATATATTCGAAATAAACCCTCATTTATAAATAAATTATTTTACCAAAACAATAACTTTCCCTAATAATAAGATATATTGTCCAAAGAATAAAAGCTTACTCAATAAAAAAAAAAGTATTACACTATACTTCATGCTGTTGGAGCACCATATTTGCATGCAAAATCTCTTCAAGGGAATTACATATTATTTTTGAGTGAAAACATTTTTTTTCTTGTTGTGGGGATTCAGACTTAAGTAGCGGTGCCCTAAACAGACCGAGGATTCAAAACTTGTCAAAGTTAGCAAAGTGGTCTTGGATTCAGCTTTAGTAAAAAAATACTAATTCAGTAAAACTTAGCTCCTAAAAACTAATATGATAGACATACTCAAATTTTCAATATTTCTTCAACGCATTGAAGAAAAATTTTAAGTATTGCAATTTCGTGTAGTGTAAAGATAAGATGGAAGAACAAAAACTAAAGATATGCCATTTGAAGAAATGCAAAACACCAAAAGCAAGTTAAGGAAAATTCGGCAAATTCAAGAAATAAACTTGCCATCTGCTTCTCAAACAAGGTGCCAAGATTCAAACCCTGGGATGTAGAAATAAGCTCAAATGCATTCATCAGAGCAGGTCTTTCTTCCCTATGCTCAACAACAAGATTTTGTGGCTCCTGCACATTGAAGAAAAATGGATCAGAAGTACAACCTAACATATGTCAAAAATCTAGAAGAAGAAAATAAGATTGCTCTAACCCCTGATTCATTGAAAATGGCATTCACATCATCGAGGCTAATATCTGCCGTTTCAAAACTTGGGGCTTGATATCCTTTCTTAAACCATTCATTTTCTATGACTTCTGCAATTGTTATTCTCTGTAAAATAACAAAATAGAGGCAAATAAATATCTTCTACTTCAAATTTTTGTTTAACACGAAATCATGGCCAATGATAATTCTAAGAAGACCTACAGTTTGAGGATTGGGATCCAAAATTCTTTTGATAAGTTTCTTTGCACTGGTGGAGAACCAAGAAGGACAACTGAAATCCGCTTTGAAGATCTGCAAAAAATGCTTGAAGTTAGAGATGTTTACACTTTCAATCCATCTACTGGAAAACTAATAAGATTATAACAAAAGCTACACAACATTCAAAAGTTGAAACATCGCTTTTATGAACAAAAAAAAAAGAAAAACCTTTTTGTATAGGGACATAAGGTTGGAATCTTCAAAAGGTAAATAACCCGCCATGAGGACAAAAAGAATCACACCACACGACCAAAGATCTGCCTTGGCTCCATCATAACCCTTGTTGTTAATCACCTAAAATTTCAAAAAACCAATATTGGGTATGGGTAGAACAAAACCAAATGATTCAACACCAAAAAGGATAAAATCTAGAGCAGAAGATACCTCTGGAGCGACATAGTTTGGTGTTCCGCATGTTGTGTGCAACAGGCCATCATCCTAATGGCAAAAAAGAAGATAACAGTATCTCAGGCAACATAAGCTTACAAAAGCCCAATATATCATTTGAAATAAAAATCAAGGCTATCAATATCGTGTTATGAACAAAAAGGCTCATTCTTATATTCTACAAAACTAGATCAGCTTACTCGAACTTGCTGAGGTAGGGCACTTAGTCCAAAGTCTGAGACTTTGAGGACCCCATTAGAATCCAACAACAGATTCTCTGGCTGCCACAGTAAACAGGTTTACATAAATATTTATTTTATTTAAAATTTGATAATTACATTAATGGACATAGATGATAGATAAGCTAAATTTGTTAAACATTAAAATAATTAGGTCACCTTCAGGTCTCTATGATAGACACCCCTGCTATGACAATAATCCACAGCATTGATTAGCTGTTGAAAATACTTCCTTGCTTCATCCTCCTTCATCCTTCCCCAGGTTGCCTAGTGGAGTTCAGAAAAACCAGATAATAAGATGTGTTAGAATGGTACATTTAAAGCCTTCATTAATATAGTGAAACTTAATAAAAATTGAATCATCAAATGTAAGGTGACATCATACAATTTTATCAAAAAGTTCACCACCCGTCACAAACTCCAATACAATATATATCTTTGTCTTGCTTGCCATCACCTATACATGACATTACTTCAGAAATTAGTATAAGAGAAAAAGATTCATATCAGTCAGACAACCTAGTTTGTGTTTTTGAAGCTCTGAGAGCAACAAGCCAGTGGTCACAAAAAACAGAAAAAAAAAACAAAGAATTAATAGCAGGTTCATACACTAAGACTATCAGAATTGAAATCTTTTAAAACAAGAAAAATGAATGGATCGTCTCTCTCTCTTACAAGACCAGCTAACTCTGCATAACTTTAAAAATGGGCCAGAAAGCATAAGGAAACAAAGCATAAATGAAAATTCATGTGGTACCTCAAACATGCGTATAACATTTGGGTGCTTAATCAGCTTCATTGTTGAAATCTCGCGTTTGATCTACAAGTTATAAACATAATAGGAGATCAGACCATAGATTAACCATAAAAAACCAAATGATTTCATACATGCACACCAGATAGTTTAAGAGTACGTTCAGCATAGAAACAAAAAGCAGTCTCCAAAAGAAAGAATCAGATGTATTTTATATTATGTTCTAACTAGACTCATATGCATGGAGTTAAATTTCTTGAGAAGAGTGCACATGAAAATTTCAGTAAGTGATAAATTATATTATATTTGTTGGTTGGTGATGAGTAAGTATCTACACAAATAATTGAATTCTTCAGTGATAAAGAAACTTCACAAAGGAAAAAATTTGGTGAGGATATCATGATTAAATTTTGAAATAAGTATAATATAAACATTCATTGATTTCTCATATATTGCGCCTATCTTAAAATAAACTTAATGGGTATAAATCCCATCATGACTAAATTTTGATTAAAATATGCTGACCCAAAAATTTTCCCCCACAAGTGGCACTTGTCATAAAACATCAAGTACAAATATGAATTTCAAAGAGCCAATGATCAACATCCCCATCGTTTAAAAGGAGAGGCCAATATTACAATATACAAATCAGAGTCATTGAATACCTAACTTCAATATGTCACATAAATCAACAGGCTCCATATAAACAAAAGAAAACAGTTAGATACCAAGAGAATCCTTCCAACAACATAAACTTCTAAGAGCAGAAAAATGAAAGTTCTGTTTGGTCTGAAGGAATTACACAAAAGAAATGACATGAAAATGATAGAAAATTGAATTGAAACTTATTTTCTTAGGTTATTTGATTGAGAAATTTGGCGATAAACATTCTTTGTTTGGTTGACGAAAAATTAAACTTTTGTTTCATGTGCTGGAACACGTCGCAGCATTAGTGTGACATTTTTTTTTCCCGACTTTCACTTGGTGGGCTAGGAAATTATAAGTGAAAGACAAAAATGCATTTGTTCACATCTAAGGCAAATCTAATTGCCTAGAAATTACAAAAAAACTTAACAACTAATATAAAGTTATAAAGTAAAATGAATATGCTTTCCATCTGCACGACAAGTATTTAATAGATTCCATAAATCATTCATCTTTATCAACTAAAATCCATCATTAATCAAGAAATAGAGGCAAGGGTTTTCAAAAGCAGAGATATTTAAAATTTAAACAACTATAAAGACCTGGCCGATCATTTTGTGCCGTAGGACATTTTCCTTATCAAGAATCTTTATAGCCACATTCTCACCCGTCTCCACGTTCTTCGCGAACTTGACCTTTGCGAAAGACCCCTCCCCCAACATTCTCCCCAATTCGTACCTCCCCACCTTAATTTTCCCGCTCGAGTTCATCCTCCCCACTCTGCTAGCACTTCCTTCCACCAAATTCAGCTGAAACCCTAATAAACACCAAGCAATCACCACCTCCTATTGTTTCAGAGCAAACACACTCGCCTCTGTCAACACATTAATTTCTCTTTCCCACTGGAAACGCTAGAGCAGATCTAAAGAGGATCAAAAATAACGCTCTCAATTGCAAAGTAGGAAAGCCAAGCCCGGAATGGCGACGGCGGCAAGAGAAGAGTTCCGCTGCTGGTTCTCGAAGCCATCGTAAACCCTAAAGAATAAGATCAGGCTATGTTCTCTCTTTCTTTCTATAGCTCTGCGCCCGGGAAATCCGTTTACAGGAGATTTTAAAGACTGGAAGGAAACCGCACGCGGCGCCTAGACACGCTTTACAGCGGCTATCTCGAGTGGCAGAACCCGCAGGCCGTTTTAAAGGCCTGCAAAAGGTCACGTGTTAATGTGTGGGACCCACCTGTTGGCTTACCGGAACTACCGGTTAAGATGGGAGAGATCGAAATTTCTTAGCTGCACGGCACTTCCTTTTTGTCTATTTTTATTTTTTTGAAAGATAAAATATTATTATTTTAATTTATAAAATATATTAACTCCTATTAGGTGTACATTTTTTTTAATAATTTGTCAATGTCCAAATTGTCATCTATCTATGTACAATTCATTATTGATAATTATCCAATTTGAAAATTCAAAATTCTCAGAGTTAAGAATTTTGATGAATTTCTTGATGGCTTCACTTTATACTAAAGATAGATCAATGAGTCCAAATCCATATTACAATACATTGTTGCTTATTGATCAAATATTTGCATGGCCCTTTATTTCACTCTATCTTCATCCTTACTTTCTTATTTTTTTAATCTCAATTATTGCACTAAGGCTTCGTTTGAGACGACTTTTTTATTGCTTCTTAAAGCAGCTTTCTAGCTAGTACAAAATTTTTAATTATTGAACTTAAAACTGCTTCAAGAAGCATTAAGAAAGCAGTCCCAAACGAAGCCTAAGATTTCAATGATTATTAAATTTAGGTTCTAATTTCTTTATTCCGAAGCAAAGAATTCCACAGAGGTAGGTTCGTCCTATTGCATTCAAAATCTTAATGGAATGTGTATTATCCATATGGGAGATCTTCCAATTGAGGAGATCCATCGACCTGAGACGAAGAGAAAGGTCTATCTATCTTCTTTAGTTATTCAATGAAACCAATGATTCGTTATTGGAGCAGATAGCAACAACCATTTCAGCGGACATGCATATTTTTTGATAGATTTACATGGTTTCATTAGTAGAAATTATTTAATGTAGCGAGTAATATGCTCTTTCGCCTTTCAGCTCACAAATTCAACTATAACTATTTGGCCAAATAATGAGCTTCATCATATTAGGATGAAAGATCTTATAAAATATAATACTTATCCATCATTAGCTCTCCACTTATATCGAATGATATCATATTTCATAATTGTAAAGTCCGGATAGGTTGTTAAACCTATGCTAATGTCCCAAGGCTAACCAAGAGATGGGTGAATTTATAATTTTAAACTTATTGGATTTTTAAATGAAAACCAATTTTTTAAATATTTTTGTAAAAACAATTTTTCAACCACAATAATAAAATTGCACAAAATAAAAGTGCAGAAAAAATAAAATGGACAAGCAGATTTATAGTGGTTCGGTCCAACAAGACTTACGTCTACTCTCTGAAGACTCCCTCTTCAGGTATTGCACTATTATCAAAACTTACTCTTCTTTAGCTCCCACAGTAAGGCAGAGAAGCCTTTACAATTTTTCTCTCTTTCACCTATCCCTGGAGCGGCAAAGTACTATCTTCTTTTCAAACTCTCCAAGTGTTGGCAAAGTACCATCATCTGTTCACACCCTCCAAGTGTCGACAGAGTACCATTATCCTTTCATACTCTCAAAGTGTCGGTAGAGTATCATTGTTTGTTCACACCTTTCAAGTGTCGACAGAGTAGCATCATCTATTCATGCCCTCCAAGTGTCGCCAGAGTACCATCATCTATTCATACCCTCCAAGTATTGGCAGAGTATCAGATCTTCTTCAAAGATCTTCTCTCGAGTAACTAGAAAGAGGAAAGGAAGAGTAATAACTAAAAATTAAAAGAGATTCTTACCTTTGAGTAACCTTGTGATTCCTTCACACTCCACCTGCAAGAAATCTATCTCAATCACTCTCCCATAAACACTCTTTTCACTTCTTGAAAAATCACGAAGAACAACTCTTTTCATGTCAGTTTCTATGGACCTTTTATATGAAAGACATGAAAAACCATTCAGAAAGCTAAAATTTTCAATTTTGACCATCCATGATCATACAATACGATTGATGTTTGTCCCGGACGAACAGTTCAAAATTATATGGTATAATCCTATATGAATTATTTTTATATAAGGATAGCGTACAATATGATATGCCTATCGTACCATATGAATAGTTATCAAAAAATCCTCATTCATTTGGATAAAAATGTTCCCAATAATTTTTTACTCTGGTCATCGTCTGTACGAAGTCTAGATCATCTTGGATGAATAGTTTAAAAATTTTACATATTCATCTGTATGAATGTTCCCCACTTTTTTGTACTCTTGACGTCGTTTGTATGAATATCATATCGTCCCAGATGAATAGTTCAAAAATTTTATATGTTTGTCTCGATGAAAATGTTCCCCAAATTTTTTGTACTCTGGATGTTGTTTGGACGAAGCCAACTTCGTATAGTACAGAAGAAATAGTACTTAGAAAAATATTTTGCCCAAGTTTTGATTAACTGCTCACTGGAAGAAATAACTGAATAAATTGTCTCGTACAAACTGAATTCATATAGTATGATTAGTTTAAAATTTTTACAAATTTTAAACACTCCCCTAGTGCGTGTGTGTGTGCACGGTTACTCAATTAAAATCACACTCTCTCAGACTCAATACAAAGAAAATGTATAAACTCTATTTATAATGAAACCTAATCAAATCTAATTTGAAGTCTTCAATAATATGGAGTAAGATTTTCCTGAAATATTAGTACACACAAATAATAAAAATAATATATCCAAATTATGTTAGTAGAAACTGAGAAACTGTAATTAAAATAATAATATTTGGAATCATAAACAATATATATGTTGTAAGAAACTCAATAATCAAAGAACTAAATGACAATAATCTCAACAATCTCTCCATTTTTTATGATGGCAAAAGAATTATTATTTGAGTTAATCTTTATATCCTAAATTTCTCTTTAGCTCCCCTTAAATGAATGAACAATTTTGAATATAGGAAATTTCCATGAAGAGTACAATTTTGTAATTAAAATTTTCATTTTATTTGTTATTTTTTTATTTTTTAAAACACAAAAATATATAAACACATAAAAATAAATAATGAATTTGACTATGATATTCATATGTAGTTCAACTATAAATTTGACCATAATATTCATGATGAAATTTATAATTTTAAATATAAACCTCATTAAGAAATCTTATTTCTACCACTTAAAGTGGTATATCATTTTTTATGGTGTGTTTGATTTTAGTATATATATATATATATATAGTTAATAACAGGTGCAATATGGAGCCTAAGAATGGGAAAGTAGATAGAACAATGTATATTAGATTAGTAATAATGCAACCATAGTCATAGTGATTGTCATGTATCTATTGCGACTCATTACTCATGAGTTTATATATATTTTTGATGATAATAAATACTATGGCTCACATCTTTTTGTTTAATAGTATTTTTCATTATAAACTTGTTTTATGTGAATGCTAATATTTCAGAAAAATCACTCCAGGTTGTTGAAGACTTCAAATCAGAATAAATTAGGGTTTATTGTAAATGGAGTATGTATTTTTCATTATTGAGTCTGAGAGAGTGTGATTGTAATTGAGTAATTGTCAACACACACACTAGAGGAGTGTTTAAAATTTGCAAAAATTTTAAACTGATCGTACTATATGAATTCATTTTGTACTGGATGATCCCAATTTTGTACAAGGATAAACATCTCATGTCAGTTCTCGCATGAATTTTTTTTTCAAAGTATGGATTGTACAGGACGATCCCAATTTCGTATAAGGACGAATGTCTCGGGTCTATTCTCGCATGAAAATTTTTTTCTAAGCATGGATCAAACAGAACGATACCAATTTTGTATAAGGATGAAAGTCTCAGGTCCATTCTAGCTCATTTCGTCCTGACATTTTGTACAAACAAAATTTGAAAATTTTCAAACTATTCATCCCGAATGAACATGGTTCATACAAGACACTTTGCATTCATACGAGCAATTCATACGAGATACTACGTATTCATACGGGGACACTATGCATTCATATGAGTGATTTGTACAAGACACTATATGTTCATACAGGAACACTATGCATTCGTACGGGACACTACTCATTTATACGGGATGATATGCGATCATTCAGTACTATCGTAGGACAATTTTCTTATAATTTTTAAATTTTAGATTATTTTTTATGTCCTTTCTATATAAGGAGTCCTAAAAACTATCACAAAATCCCTTTTTTGTGAATTTCTCTTGAGAGAGGTGATTGAGTGTGAGTGTTTGGGAGAGATTACGAGAGTGAAGTGTGAGAGATCAAGTGAGGGGGTTGTGAGGGATTCACAAGGTTGCTCAAAGCAATGATCTCTTTGACTCCTTTAAGTTTCTGCCCATCTCCTTTGGAAGCTCTTAAGTGAAGTTCTTTAACATCGATCATGGGTTTTCTTCCTTCACAAGGAGGGTGATAAAAGATGTCAGTTCTCTGATGACACTTGAAGGGTGTGAAAGGACGACAGTTCTCTGCCGACACTTGACGGGTGTGAAAGGACGCCGGTTCTCTGCCGACACTTGGAAGGTGTGAAAAGACGACGGTTCTCTTCCGACACTTGGAGGGTGTGAAAGAATGATGATTCTCTGCATCACTAGGGATTGGTGGAAGAGAGGAAAATTGTGAAGGCTTCTCTGCCTTGCTGTGGAGGCAAAAGGTGTGTCACTTTGGTAATAGTGCAATACCTAAAGAGGGAGTCTTCTAGGAGTGGATGTAGGTCGTGTTTGAATAAATCACTATAAAAATTGGTGTTCTTCTATTCTCTTTTCTTTTCTACATTTTTATTTCACGCACTTTAATATTTATTGTTGAAAAATCTTTTATGATAAAATTATAAATCGATTTTCTAAAATTCATCAAGAGTTTTTTAAATTACAAATTCACTCCCCTCTTGGTTAGCCTTGGGACAATAGCTTAGACTTAACAACCTAATCAAGAGTCAATAAGTGATATCAGAGCTTTATTTCAAAATTATAATTTTAGACAACTTTTTGAAAATGATCATGACTTGTTTTGGAAACCATAATATATTAGAAGGATATTCGATCACTAGACTACCTTTATTTGAAATTATTCTTTTAACTTTTGGAAAATTTGAATGTCTACTTTCTTGCAATCAATATATTATCGAATGTGGCATATAATTCAAACTAGTTATTTTGCATCTTCACGTATTATAGATGGAATCAAAACTGATATCCAATTTTCTGAATGAATTGTTTGTTCGATGCTTTAAATTCTGAAGATTATATGAGAATCTCTATATGTACAACCGGAAAGGAAATTTGGGATAGTTTATGTACTACATATCAAGGTACTAGTGAAGTCAAGCAATTTAAGTTGAATATTTTTTATGCATGATTATGAACTCTTTAGCATGAAATCTTATGAGACCATCTTAGACATGTTTACTAGGGTTTTCATAAACAGTAACATCATTGCAAGCTATAGGTAGAGAAGTTTCAAACTTTGAAAAAGTATATAAAATTTTATGATGTCTACCTAAAAAAAATTTAATGCTAAATTCACTGCTATAATTAAATCAAAAGATTTGAATGATTATACTATTGATAATTTGATTGGCTCACTGATTGCTCACGAGCAAACTATGAGTTAAAGGCTTTTAGATGCAAGTGAAGTGATAATGCTAAAAACCGATGACATAGAGAAAAGCAACTTAGTAGATGATGAAAGTAAGAAGATAACATCGATAATGAGAAAATTTGAAAAGCCACTAAAGCACAAGCATCGACATTAACAAAAGAGAAATAAGAGGTAAAAATGGGAAGGATATTAAGAATTCCTCTAAAAAAATTTGCTCTGGGTGTAGAAAATACGTTCATATGAAAAATGAGAGCCCGAACATAAAAATTTTTGCTGCAATGAAAAAAGGTAAAAATAAGCAAATTGTAATAAGGGCAAACAATAAAAAGCAAAAAATATCCTAGGTAGACTTAGCTTTTGAATCATCAGACCATAAAGAAGATGATGGTTAAAATTTTGTTTGTGTATGTTTTTTTTTTGTGTTTGTTTTTATTTTTGTGTGTTTGTGTTTTATGTTTTTGAATTTTGATATTTTTTATGAATGTGTTTAATTTTCTATGTTATTTTTTTAGATATTTTATTTAAGTTCTTTCTATCATTTGTAAAGTCACTCTGATTAACACACACATATTTCACATTTTATTTTTTATACACTTTAGAGAATCAAATCACTTTTTCTAAAAATGAAAATTTTACCTCATATTTTTTTGAATTGCTATATAAGTTGTGGTTGACTTCTCTAAAAATAGTGAAAGAAAAGAAACTCATGATTTGTCTCTCTATCTCATTTTTTAATAAGGGTATTTTACTTTTAATTCAAAATCTTCATCAAATTATAAATTAAAATTTAAAATTAAACATTTTTCATCTCCTAATATTTTTTGTATCACATTGTTATCTTTTGTAAGTTGTTGAATCCATCTTATTATTTTCTTAATTAAGCAGTTCATTTTTATAATTAGAATGAGTTTTCATTTGTTTATAAAATTACATAAAGGAATCATATATATTATAAATAAAAGAGACACAAAATGAGCCCAAAGCTAAAAAGATGCGAAATGACGTCAAATTTGAAAAGATACACAAATTGTATCAAAAATTAAATGTTGCGCAAAGTGTGCCAAAAACTAATAAAGAGGCACAAAATGTGCCCACAATAAGTTTACTTACCTTTCCTGTATTTCTTAAATATTAAGAAAACACTTATATCTATTGATATTTTTGATACTTGAGTTTGAAAATCATGATTCTAGATTCAATAATTTTTACATGAATCTTCTATTAGATATATTTCATAGAAGGAGTTTTGAAAAGAATAATGTTTCTTTCTCTAATTTGTTCCCTGATTTAGATATTGACTTAAAAACTTTTTGAGCCTTTGAAGGAACCTGAGCTCGGATTAAAAAATTTTGAATATCTAACCTTTCTGGATTATGTATTATTAATTCATGTCTTACTAAATTTTTGAATAAAATCAAGAAGTAACTTTCTCATTCTAAGAAAATTTGCAAAAATTTCAAACTGATTCTTATATAACATCACCTTCACCTGGTCAGAGTTTGTTTAATTTTTAGTCTTTTTTTGTTTTTTGTGTGCTCCTCTTCTTTTTGATAATGTCAAAAAGGGAGAATGTACTATTATTTTCTTCGTACCAGTATTTTTTATTTTAGAATTCTTTTTATTAAAAAAAATTATTTTAGTTTTTCCTATTTTTAAAATAATTATCTTAATGAGGGGGAGATTATGAGAGAAATAAAACTTAATTTGCAAATTCAACCAGTAATGTTTGCCATAATAAAAAAGGGGGAGATTGTTGCGACTCATTACTCACAAATTTATATTTTTGATGATAACAAATACTATGACTCTCATCTTTATGTCTAATAGTATTTTTCATTATATACTTATTTTGTGTGTATAATAATATTTTAGGAAAATCATACTCTATATTATTGAAGACTTTAGATCAAAATAGATTATGGTTCATTATGAATAGAGTATGTATTTTTTATTTTGTTGAGTCTGAGAGAGTGTGACTGTAATTGAGTAATTGTGCACACATACACTAGGGAGTTTTTAAAATTTGCAAAATTTTTAAACTGATTGTACTATATGAATTCATTTCGTACGGGATGATCCCAATTTTGTACAAGGATGAACATCTCGGGTTTATTCTCGCACAATTTTTTTTTTGTAAGTATGGATCGTATAGGATGATCCCAATTTCGTACAAGGATGAATGTCTCGGGCCTGTTCTCGCATGAATTTTTTTTTCTAAGTATGGATTGTATGGGATGATCCCATATTTGTACAAAGATGAACATCTTGGGTCCGTTTTCGCTCATTTCATCCCGACGTTTCATATAGACTAAATTTGAAAATTTTCATTATGTTCATCCTGGATGAACTTGGTTCATACGGACGATTCGTAAGGGACAGTATGCATTCGTATGATCGATTCGTACGTGACACTACATGTTCATATGGGGACACTATGCATCTATATGAGCGATTCATACGGGACATTATGTGTTTGTACGGGAACACTATGCATTTATATGGGCAATTCATAAGAGACACTATTCATTCATATGGGATGATATGCGATTGTATAGTACAATCGTATGACAATTTTCTTACAATTTTTTAATTTTTAGACAATTTTTTCATATCCTTTCTATGAGTCCTAAAAATTGTCACAAAATGCTTATGTTGTGAATTTCTCTTGATTGTGATCATTGAGTGTGAGTGTTTGGGACAGATTGTGAGAGTGAAGTGTGAGAGATCAAGTGAGGGGGGTTATGAGGGATTCACAAGGTTGCCCAAAGCGAGGATCTCTTTGACTCCTTCAAGTATCTGCCCATCTCCTCTGGAAGCTCTTAAGTGAAGTTCTTCAACATCGGTCATGGATTCTCTATCTTCACAAGGAGGGTGAAAAAGGATGCTGGTTCTCTGTCGACACTTCGAGGGTGTGAAAGAACGATGGTTCTCTGCCGACACTTGAACGGTGTGAAAGAACGACGGTTCTCTACTAACACTTGGAGGGTATGAAAGGATGATGATTCTCTACTTACACTTTGAGGGTATGAAAAGATGATGATTCTTTGCAGCACCGGAGATTAGTGGAAAAGAGGAAAATTGTGAAGGCTTCTCTGCCTTGTTGTGGGGGCAAAAGGAGAGTCACTTTGATAATAGTATAATACCTAAAGAGGGAGTCTTCAAGGAGTGGATGTAGGTCATGTTTGACTGAACCACTATAAAACTTGGTGTTCTTCTATTTTCTTTTATTTTCTGCATTTTTATTTTACGCACTTTAATATTTTATGGTTGAAAAATATTTTGTGATAAAATTATAAATCGATTTTTTAAAATTCACCAAGAGTTTTTTAAATTACCAATTTACCCCCTCTCATGATTAACCTTGGGACAATAACTTAGGCTTAACAACCTAATCAAGAGTCAATAGTATCAAATTTATAAAGATGAATTGTCATGAGGGGGTTATATTTTTTACTTACACTTTTAAGATTCTTATAGGGTGACAAAATGCTGGAGTTTAAAGTGGTATTGAGGTTAAAAGGTTTAATCTATCATTTATCTTTTCACTCTTGGCAAAGTAGTCGGTGATGCATATGCTCTGAATAACATCAATAAAAAGAAGAATTATTGTAAAACATATTATATTTATATTCCATCAATCCAAAATAATTTATCCAAATAGCATTTCATTTAATATGTTTTGATTTTAAATTAAGTGATTGAATATCTAACAAAAACTTATTTTTATTCAGTAGGATAATTATTTTAGTTAAAGTAGACAATACTAGTATTTGTAAGTAAAAATTCTTTCTCATGGGATCAATATTCTACATTATCATTATATTACTTGATTCGACATGTATACTTGTATATATTAAGTGGGGTTTTTATAATTTTTATATTAAAGAAAAATTTAGCATTATTTAAGGATTGATAGAGCCCTAAATCTTTTTTAAAATTCTTTAGGTTACTCTACTGCCCCCTTCAAGTTTTTGACGCCATTGCTGGAGAAGAATTAATTTTATTTCCAAATTTTCTATATTGTTGAATTAATTGCATAATTATTCATACTATATTTTTTTAGTCTTTTATTTTAATTTATTGATTGCATATCTCTAGTTGTATGTCTATTAAATATAGTGAGGAGTTACATTTAATGTTTTTTTTTCTAAAATTGAAACAACAAAAATGATTTTTAAAATGCCCAATCCTATTTAAAACTTAGATCATTCTAGACATCTTAAGGATTTTGCAAACCCTTTAGTAGAATGAATTTACAAAAGCATACAAAGACCCATTGTTCAAGCAAATAAATTTTAATTACAAGATACAATCATTTAGATGGTATAAAATTCTTCATTTTAGTGAACTCCCATTGAAGACACTAACCTATATTTAATAAGTTTCTTAAAAAACTTGTTCAATCTGTAAGTATAATTGTGTTAGTAATGATATCATTAGGCTTAGATGTTCCTATTTTCTCTAAGAGATAAGGAAAAAATGTGATTAAATTCCTTACCCTCAGACACTATTACCACATAGAATGAGTTGTCCCATAGATTTGTAGGAATGTATTTCCCACCTTTTAAGACTATCGAGCTTAGAAATGATATTAATTCTTTTACTTAGTTAAAAGGATATTCTATTTATGAGAGTAGGGAGAGATTCAAGGAGATGCTTAGAAAGTTTTATCACCATGCCTTACCAAATTGGTTGATAATTCAAAAATTTTATAATGGATTGGTAGGTTCTCTTAGAACCATAATTGATTCTACAGCTGGAGGTTCTTTGATGTCAAAGATTTTTGAAGATGCTTATGAATTAATTAAAGAAATGATAATAAATAATTTTCAATGGCCTGTTGATAGGGTGAATCCTAATAGAATGTCAATAGCCTATGAAAATAATTCTTTATTTATTTTGACTACATAAGTTACAATAATATCAAAGAAGTTGGGCACTTTAGGAATAAATTTTGATTCATCTTTACATTTGGAAGATAAAAACTCAATGGAAGAAAATGATTTCCAAGGGATTAAAAATATAAATTTGATTGAAAGATAAAATAATCCTTATTGAAATATATATTATCCAACTTGGAGCAATCACCCAAATTTTAGTTGGTCAATAAAAAATGGTGGAAATCAATAGAATTCTTGTCAAAATAACAAAGGCACAAATTGGAATAATCAAAATCATGCTAATAAAAATCCAAAACTAGAATATCCTCCTAGATTTAATCAAAGTAATCAGTATGGAACTAGAAAGACACTGCTAGAAGATGTGGCCATGCATTTGGAAACTCAATTATAAAACCAACCTTCTATAATTAAAAAATTGGAAACTCAACTAAATCAGAATACAATATCTGTAAGTAATAGACCATTGGGTCTCTTCCTAATAATAGTGAAGTTATTCCTAAAGAAAAGTAAATAGATACTAATGGCATCCAATTAAAGAAAAATAATAATTCTCATAGCCAAATGAGAAGTTCAGGCAAGTCTGGCTAAAGACTATAAACTTAGCGTTGTTTGGGAGACAACCCATTTTAGGTCTAGTCAGTTATCCAATATGGTTGAAGACTATAAAACTTAGCTCTTTTGGGAGGAAAACCATGTATGTGTTATGCTAGTACTCATTATGTTATGAATTTTATGTTATATTTGTATTCAACTCATATTTAATTCACTTTTATCACTCATATGAAAGCATGTGTTTGTAGTGTTTGTTTATGTTTATTTACATATTAGCAAATTCTCTTCATGCTTAAATTATTATTATCCTCTAAGAGCTTTTATTTTTTGATTATTTAATTAACACTTATTAAAATGATAAAAAAATTCTAAAAAATTTGGATAACAATAAAACCCTAAAATCTAGTTTGAATTAAATCTTTTAATACTTCATAGGTTTGAAAAATAATACTTAATTCATTGAACCATTTAAACTATTATCCTAATTTGAATTTATAAGATACATTTATGAATTTAACTTAAAAAATTGTAAGATTAATATTTAGTATTAAAATTACATATGAGTATATTAAAATTTGAAATCATAGCTAACATGAAGATGGACTTATTAATCTCATCAAGTCCATACATTAAAACAATTAAGATTATATGAGAATCCTAAAGCAAAAGCTAATATTAAAAATTATTAATTTTGTACTCCATAAAAGAAAATTAAAAAGAACTACAAATAGTTCTTAAAATGAAAATGAAATGAAAAAATATCAAAAGAAAAATATGAGTACATTCAAAAAATTGTATCAGTGAAACTTAAGATTTGAAATACAATTTTATACAAACTATAAAAGATAAGATGAAAGGGCTAATACAAGGGATGGAGAACTAATGAAGGTACAATTTTAACTAAAACCATATTCAATTATTAAAACTACATTATTTACTTCAACATTCATAAGCTAATGATTAAATCTATAACCTATAATTTCAAACTATGTAAAAATAAGAATGATTGATTAAGTTTAATTATTGGTATTTTTTCAAACTAGAAGTATAGGTTTGATTCATTTTTACTAATTCTAGAGAGATGTATTATCCGATATTTTAGTAATTTTAGATTGTCACTTTTTATTTTAGTTATTCACTTAATAAGAATTATAAACTTTTATTTGCTTGAGGTGAAGAAAGAGTTTAATTGGGGAGGATTTGATAAGTGTAAATAATGTTATATTTTATGTGTTAATTTTTTTTAGTAAAATTAATTTTTTTAGTTATATTTGTATAAGAAAATACATGAAATGGACAAAATGTTTAAATATGTTATAGTGTCGCGGTGTCAGACACTATTCTGCCATGGTGCCATCATTGACATTGTTAGAGTGCCCAAATATGGTCATGGAGACACCCAATCTTTATTTGACAGCATCGATGCATTGGAGGAATTAGTTCTTTAAAGCCCAATATTTATCATACAATATTGCGGTGCTAAATTCCAGTGTTGATAAGTCAAGGGGAGCGCCACATAGACATCACTAAACTCAATCATTAGTAGTGCTGTGGAGCTAAAGTTATAACTGTTCAGGCCATGATCAGCCAGCCAAGCAATGTGTCAATTCATCAAATAGTGATTCCATGTTAGCAAGCATCACAATAAAGGAAACCCTTCAACACTGTGGAGTTAGTTCATCTTATGAGCATCCTGTCATAAGTGTTTCAGTGCTGCAGTGCCAAAATTCCATTTATCTATTTTTTTATAAATAGTTCTTTTTAAAATGTAAGTAAATAGCTTAGCCACTTAATTAATTTCAATATTTATAGTGCTTCTCTGATTTTTCCTTAGGAGTGATGACTATGGGAATTCAGAGAAGTACTTGATACATTATATCATAATGCTTAGCTTATGTTTATGAAAGTAATTTTTAAGTTCAAGGTGGAGTGTAGAGGAGATTAATGAATCCATATGATGATATCTTTTTTCTTCTTTAATTTCTTTCTTTTGTGTAATTAACGTTTATAGTGCTTCTCTGATTTTTCCTTAGGAGTGATGACTATGGGAATTCAGAGAAGTACTTGATACATTATATCATAATGCTTAGCTTATGTTTATGAAAGTAATTTTTAAGTTCAAGGTGGAGTGTAGAGGAGATTAATGAATCCATATGATGATATTTTTTTCTTATTTAATTTCTTTCTTTTGTGCAATTAACGAAAATAAATTTGCTTCACTTATTCTTCATGTCTGACTAAATTCTCTAGTTTTAGATTAACGGTATAAATAAAATATGGAGTACTAATGAATTCTCTTCATTAATAATTTAATGTTATTTTTAATATATCAGGTCTTTATTTAATGCATATAGTGTATATATATTTAGTTAACATTAGTGTAATGTAAAGCAAAGGAATAGGAAAGCATGCATAACTAGGTATGTTTGATTAGTATGATGCAAGAACATACATAATTCTTGTCATGTATCAAATTTATAGAGATGAATTATCATGAGGGGTTTTTAATAGTATAAGCTTAACTTACTCTTATAAGATTCATATAAGGTGACATATTATGGGAGTTTAGTATGGTATTAAGGTTGAAAGGTTTAATCAGTCCTTTATCTCTTCAAACTTGACTGAGTAGATGGTGATGCATATGCTCTGAATAATGTCAACATAAAATAGAATCATTAGGAAACATATTATATTTATGTTCGATCAATCAAAAATAATTTATCTAAATAGTATTTCAATTAATTAATTTTTATTTTAAATTAAGTGATTTAATCTCCACCAAAACTAATTGTTATTGAGTAGGATAATTATTGTAGGTTAAGCAGACAATACTGGAATTTGCAAGTAAACATTCTTCCTCATGGGATTAATACTACTATATCATTATATTACTTGATTTTACACGTATACTTGTGTATATTAAGTAGAAATTTCATATTTTTATATCAAAGTAAACCTAAGCATTGTTTAAAGATTCATATGGCCATAAATTATTTTCATAATTCTTTAAGTTACTCCAGCACGCCCATCACACATAGATACTAATATCATGCAATATTGAAAATAAGGTCATCCATAAAATTTTTGTTCATCTCACTTGAAAATGCATATACAATGATTACACTATAGTGCATGGTTATATAGTATAAATAAAATAGAGTATATAAAAAACTAGTCATAATTGTATAAAATCAAAATAAAAAATAACTATATAAACTCATATCAGATCCTAAAAATAGCCACTCACTTCATTCTTTCCCTTTCCTAGACCCTAAAAATAAAAAGCAAAATATCTATGAGCTACACAACTTAGGATTCATTTAAATCGATCTGAATTTCTTAGTCATTTTATTAAAATTATATTTTAAAAGCTATGAAATAAACCACTATGTTAAGTAGAATAATAATTATAACTATTTATGATTCAAATAATAATATAGGGAAAATTTAATAAAAAAGAATTTTATTTGAACCTCATATCAACTTTATATCTCTAAATATAAAGTAACATATTTCTCATTTCACAGACATAATTCAAAGATTTTTACCCCTTATGACTCTAATAAATAAAATTTCCTCTTCTTTTAAATAGAATTCATAAATTATGACCCCTTATAAATCTAAACAGATAGGTTTCAAAGAAAGTGGCTTCCATCATTGTTGTCCTTTATCTCCTTTTCTTTTTATCATTTTCTCTCAACTTTTGTCCAATGGTTTTATTTAGAGAGATGTTTCTATTGGTGTTCGTATATGTCCAAATGGACTAAGGATTTCTCATTATATATATATATATATATATATATATATGGATGATACTATTAATTTTTAGGAAGCCAACATTAAGGTGGTCAAGGAAATAAAGAATATTCTTTTGAATTTTTGTGGTTGGACATTGCAGAGGATAAATATTAACAAATTAGTTATTCTATTTGGAAAATTTGTGAAGAGGATGAGAAACAAAGACATAACATGTATCATGGGGTTTAAGGAAGTTAAAGAGTTTAGTTACATTGGAGTTAAAATTGCATTGAGAAGGTTGGTTGGGGTAGATTTCCAATTCATTATTGACAAAGTTTTAAGAATGTTGAATGTTTGGGGGAGTAAGTTCTATATCCTTAGCAAGGAAATTTACTCTAGTTAAAATGGTTATGTTATCTTATCCTAATTTCCATTGCATGCACTCTTTTATCCCTAAAGGTGTTCTTAAGGAGCTTGATAAGATGTGCATAAGTTTTATTTTGAATAAGTAGGATGGAAGGCTTAGGCTTCACAATGTGAGTTGTGAATTGTTGTGCAAACCAATTGAGTGGGGAGGACGTGGTCTACACTGTAGTTTTAGTAAAGTGGGTCCTTTTAGGGAAAAGTTGGCGTGGAAGTATATTCAAGATAAATAATCTTTGTTACATAAAGTTCTTGAACCGAAATATGGATCTTGTTATAGTGTGGTTGGTGCCAACAAGGGAGGCTCATCTTCTTGGAAGATCATCATTGATGGCAGTAGATGTCTGAATTCTATTGTTAGATGGAAAATTTCTAATGGCAACTCTATAGATGTATTCAAGGACATTTGGATTTGGGACAAATGTATTAATAAGTGGCCAATGTTTGTGGTAATTCCTTGATGTGATGGAAAACCTCTGGGTAGATGGAGGCTGGGATATAGGAGAGCTTAATAAATTTTTCAAAAAAAGATCTTGTGGATGTGATATATCAGATTCATATTATGCCAAACTTGTGTGATGATGGTGTGGAGTTGATTAATAAGAATTATGGGAGATCAATAACTTCATTAGCTTCTGAAGTTTTAATTCATAATCAGCCTACCAATCTTTACTAGAAGTGGATCAAAAAGGCAAAGTTAATGCCACAAGTGGAGGTGTTCTAGTGATGATTATTTAGTAATGTTATTCCTACATTCCAATTCCTTTCTTTTAGGAGATTGTAAGATGGTGTTGCTTGTCCAAGAGGTTCTGATGATTTTGAAGATATAGATCATGTTACTACAAAATGTGTGAAGGTGATGGAGGTTGTTCAACACTTAAAGAGTTAGGGATTTGGGATACCTTCTTTTTAGACTTTTAAATGCTACTGTCAGTGGTTAAGAAATATACCTACGATCAATAGGCTATTAGTCAACCTAATATTTAGCTTAGTTTATCTATCATGGAAAGCTAGGAATAAGTTTATTCATGAAGGAGTTAAAGAGAGTTCTATGGTGATTTTTGTTCAAGCTGTGAGTTATGCCTCAATTTCTTCTTCATTATGTGTTATTAGCTTAGGCAACTCGGTGTTAATAAGTTGAACAGGTTGTTGAATCATTGGCACCCTCCTCCACCCGATTGGATAAAGGTAATTGTGGATGCTTTGTTATTATCTTCATATAAGGAAGGTATTGGTGGAGTATTTCTTGATAGTAAAGGAGGGTTTTTATATGATTTTGGGAAAAAAATGTGTTCATTAGGATGTATCATAGCCAGAGCTTTCAACTATTCTATCTCTAAGAGATGTTTTTATGGAGTGGATGTTGGTTTATATGGGGATTATCATCAAAGGTGATATTTACAATTTTATTAATCTTCTTCAAAATTCTTTAAGGAAGGATGAACAATACCTAGAGAACTTGGAGTTTCTCAAGGATTTAACCATGTTATTTTTAATGTATAGATAGGAATGACTATAGGTTAGCAGACTTGTGTGCTAACTATATTCTTTTTAGTTATTTTATTTGGGATGATATTAGTTCTAATAAGGTTCCTCCTTTTCTTACTTTGTTAAAGGAGGAACTGGTAAATATTTCTTTCTAGGTTATATTTGGTTTCTTGAATTAATGCAATTTTCTTCTTTAAAAAAGAAAGAAAGATTTCAAAGAGTATTTTTTAGTTTTCTTGCATCAAACATAATCTAAAAGACTTTGGCCTCTAATAACTTCTAATAAAAATATATCACATCATAATTATGTAATATCACATAATTCAACCATTTAAATGCATATTTCCTTTCATTATAGTAATTAAAACATAAATGAACTCATTATAGAATATCATAACTTGCTATAATGGTATGCAATTGTAATAGCCCAAACTCTTAGCTATAAAGATATTGTAAACTTGAGCTTAAGGGCCTCATGATTTTGTCCTACTGGTGTGACTTCCTAGGAGGTCACTCATCCAAGGATTTCTTTGGGATGAACATACTTAACTGTGGAGTTTCTTAAATGAAATTTCAACTATTATACCAAAATATGTTTAGATGTTTAAAAGTTTAGCTATTTTTTACTTAATGGATTTCACAATCTCCCTCACTTAAGTAACTGATATCATCATCGGTATCTTTATCCCAAAAACATCTTCAACTCATATAGGATTCAAGAGCTGGACTCTACAAATTCAATTGTTGACTCACTCCATGTAGCATGTTCCCTATATAGGGTTTAAGTGGTGGCTCCCATGGCGTAGCTCTTTTTCTTGTATGACACTTAGTTTCCATATTGTGACTGATGTATTACTCTGATACCATTTATAATAGCCAAAATTCTTAATCATTGAGATATTATTCTTTTTGGCTAAAAGGCCTCACGATTTTGTCCTGTTAGAGTAACTTTCTAGAAGGTCACTCATCCTAGAATTTCTCTGGGATGAGCATTCTAAAGTATAGTGTTTCTTAAATAAAATTCCAACTATTAAATCAAAAGGTGCCTCAATTTTAAGAGCAAAATAAACTACTGTACAAAAAATGTTTTGTTTCAGATTATAACCAAATTACCATAGATTATTTTGAAATATTAATTATATTACAACACTATTTCTTATAGATTGAATTATTTTTTATTCAATTAAAATAGCAAAAATATCAAAATCTTGGTAAAAAACTTCTAATAAAATATTTAAAATGTTCATAATCTAACTCTCTATAATTTATAAAAAGTTACTTGAAGAAAGTTTTACTAGTGTGAAGTTATTCTTATTTTTTCTGTAACCAAAATAAAAATTTAATAAAAAAATTTGGGGAAACATTGTATTTTTGAAAATTAAGATAGGCACAATGTGACCTACCTTGATGTGGACAACTTTTAGAATTGGGCTGGAAATAAAAAATGACTAAAGTGGCTTATATCTTCCTTTCTCTCTCTAAAACACTCTCATATCTCTCTCTTGCATTGGGTTGGAATATTTGATTTAGTTATTTAAAATATTGAAATTTGCTTTAGTATTGTGGTGCCACATGATGATGTTTACAGTGCTCCCTTCAAGAACCTATAGTGTCATCACTCCTACCACAAGCTCGAGTGTCAAATTAAATGCAAATTTTCTTGAATATGCTGGGGCACTGGAAAACCAATCGCCGTGGCACCCAAGGGGTAGAATTTTTAGATTTCACATACTTATAAAATGTCTCTCGGGACCCACACCAGAACATATACAAACTCTCACATGCATACAAAACACTCTCAAACATATACAAAAGGGTTCAAAATAAAGAGATTCATACAATTACCTCCTTTTATCTAAATTGAAATAGGTTGAACTAAATGTTAAATATGGAGGTGTCATAACTCTCTTGTCCTAAAAAAATATAGTCCTTGATATTTCAAAACTTAAAATTCAATTCATAGAAAGAAATCAAGATATAACATTCTTATTTTGGTTACCTTCTTCTGAATGGCTCCTCTTTCTATTTTGTTTTTGTTTTTTTTTTTGTTGAAGTTTAACCTTAAGTATTTATTTATTTCATCACTTCTTCCCATTTCCACTCAGGGATAGATAACAGTTGTAGAAAACCTCACGTTTGATGAAGTTCCACTTTTACTATCTAACAAGCTTCAAATTTTGAAATAAACATTGTTATATCCTTCTTAAATTAGAGCCACTTGAACATTCTTTTCAAATCATAATAAATTTTGTTTCTTTCAAGGTGAATTGTATAACCTTTATAATGAACCTTATATAGAATCTCCTACCTTAGATCTCCATAAAACAATACACATAATCTATTCTTGTAGATAATAATACCATAATCAGATACTTGTACTGCATATTTCTAACCATACTTAATCAATTCAATCAATTTCAAATAATCTAGATTTTATTTATAAATTTCTTGAATTCTCTCCTAAATAGATGGTTAGATAATCATCTGAGCTAAAATACCATAATCTTGATTAGTAGAAGAAATCACCTCCAACTAAAGCTTTTTCATATCCCGTATAAAAAATTCATCGAAAGTGAGCTGAATATATGATGGTACAGAAGATTTCATACTTAAAACATCTTCCACCACATTAGCCTTACCATACTAATATTTAATTGTTAGATTATATTGCTTAATCATCTCAAGCCATCTTCTTTGCTTCAAATTCAAATCCTTATGAGTGAATATGTACATCAGGCTCTAATGATTAGTATGTACCTCACATCTGACACTGTACAAATAATATCTCTATATTGTCAAAGCAAACATAACAATGACATGTTCTAGATCATGTATCAGATAATTTCTTTCATGTGGTTTCAACTTCTTAAATGTATAACCTATAAGCTTCTCGTGCTATATCAGGACTCATCCCAATCCTTTTAGTGAAGCATCATTGATTACTTAAAATTCTTCCATTCTAGATGAAAGTGTTATAGATGGAGCAAAGTTAAACAATCATTTAGCTTTTAAAAGCCACTGACTTCTCAGATAATCTCATCGAAGAAACAAAAATTTGAGAAAATTATTTCACAAACTTCTTATAATAACCATCCATGCCAATGAAATTGCTTATCTCAGATATGGTAGTTAGCCTTAGCCAATTTGCAGATACCTGATCTTTTTGAGGATCTTCATAAAAGCCTAGTTTGCTCACCATGTGCCTTAGAAATGAAATACTCCATAACAAGAGCCCACACTTAGAGAAATGAACATGTAATTGACGTTGTCTTATAGGCTCCAAAACTATCCACGGTTATCTAGAAATACATTAATACAAATTTAAATATATCTATCAAGAGGCAAATTGACTAACGCCTTAAGAAAAATATTAAGAAACTCCTGCACTACCAGAACATAAAAAAAGAACCATAATCCACCCTAATATAACATACAAATGTCAAAAATACTATGTAATCTTTTTTTTATATAATATACTTGAACAACAAAGATCAAACAAAAGAGTATTCCATTAACACCCAGAAATAAATAACTTTCACTACCAAAAAATAAAGTGTCTCAATTCTTCAAACAAACAATCCAAGCTTCATATTGGCTCAACTAGTCCATATACAAAATGACACCAAACTAAGAAATAAGTAAGAAAACCAAATTAGACCTTCACTTTCTATCAGATATCTCAATTTTGAAAAAGTTGACCCTACTAGCTACCATATCCTCTCTAGTTGATAAAGTAGCAAACAAAGAAAAAAGCTGTAATATTGAAAGCAAGTGCAATAAATCAAAATAATACTATCAAAATAAATGAATGACTTATTTTAAAATAACATTAAACATTACATGACAGATCTAAAATATAGTTCATACATATAATAATGTTTAGAGCATCTCAAGCCTCTTGCTCTTGCAGAGTAAAACTATACACATAAGCCTTAATTAGAGCATGAATAAAAGAACTACCAAACTCTTTCTGGCCACTATTAGATGATCTCCCTACCATAGAACCAAAGTTACTGCCTCTACTATTAGATCTCTTTATAAGAGTATGAAAGGGTTCTATCCTCAATATCTCTTTTGGCATGACATAATTTTCAAATTAGGGCTCAGATCATCTGTTAAAGCCTATGTGTTTACACTCAGCCACTCCATGTCAAGTCTGACCGCACAAAAAACATTTTTAATCATCATGTGACACTGACCAAAGTCACATCTATTATGCTCTGAGATCTAAAGTGAAGGAATTTCACCTATTTACCCTTTAGTAATATTAATATTCTTCTTGTTATTTATTTCTTTTTTATTTCTAGTTAATAGATAATATTCATTTATAACTACATTATTGATAACTAGAGTTGACTATTTGCATTCAGAATAATATAAACAAAAGAGAAACAAAATTGTTTATAATAAATATTTAAGTTATGTTATAAAATCTGAAGTAATAAATCATGTAAATAATAGCAACCATAGGCTATAAAAGGACACTTATAATAAAAAGCTGAAAATAAAAATAAAGAAAATCATTGTCTAGCATCACAATATAGTGTCTTTACATTTGCCCAAAATCATATAAATATCATGTAATGAGCATAAAATCCCAGTAAGTAACTCAAATCTTATAACAAAAATTAACACACAAAAAGAGAAACATTACGCTACAAATCATGTAAGGAAATCAATAATTTAATGCATATATTATGTATCAGTCAATTGTATCAGTTTATTAGTCTTCTGCATATCATATCTAAGTCTATTAATTATATTAGTTATGCCCATTATCAGTACTGATCATAAATTGATCTTTATTAGTTAATCAGTCAGTCAAACTATCATTTTTATTCAATTAATCTATCTCATCATTTATTCTATTTTATTAGTCAATAAGTTATATTAGTAAAGCAATCATATCAATATTCTTATCATATATTAATACTATCTATCATATATTATTACTCTTATTATTTATTAGCAATTTAGATGCGGGCATCTTAATATTGCTCATGCACTTATGACTCTTATATTAGCTTTTGCTCCTTATGACTCCCAATCAATAAATTTTGTAGATTAATCTCTAGGTCCTTAAAACTTTTGTATCAATCTCCTGCTCCTTATAACTCTCATTAGGAAATTATATGGATCTTGAGGGTATCATGTGAGCTTATTATATCATAAATCAAATATTAATCAATATATTATTTCACCATACCTTATGTTTTTTCATAATTGCCTTTTGGCTCCCCATTATATATACACATACTAAATATTCAATTATATAGTATCATATTCATTCCTATATCAATATTCAATTCTAGTATATATACATCATATAAATTACTTCAACATTTACAATATTTTAGTATTATCATCTCAAATTATAAGACATTACTTTTAAATCATTTTCCAGATACCATTTTCCCTAATAATTTTACATCGAATTTCTTATACACATATTTAACCTATAAAAAAGTAATAAAATTATATCAAATTATTCATAATCATCAAATCTATAATATATCAAAAGTTACATATGAAAGTTCGTTAGGGATGTTAGGCCCTATGAACTGGCCCAAAGCTAATTAAGAGAGAGGTAAATTGGAAAAGAAGAATATTTAAATCATAACACAAACCAAACCAATATCACCACAATAAAAACCAAAGTGTTCAAATTAAAATGCGGAAATAATAAGGAAAGAACACACCAGATTTATAGTGGTTCGATCAAACCTTGACCCACGTCCACTCCTTGGAGGCACCCTCCAAGTATTGGACTAAACTAAGTGTCTCTCCTTTAGCCCTCACAGCTAGGCGGAGAAGCCCTTACAAAATCACTTCCACCTTCCCCGGTGCGGCGGAGTCGCCGGGTCCTTTGACACCAAAGAGATCTTCTTCTTTGGTGAACTTCCCTCGAGATAAGCCTTGAATTCGACGGTATTCAGGTGCAAGCTTGCCGGAGCAACCTTGTGGAACCCCCTCCACACTCCCTTGATTCCCCCCTCACAGGATCTTCTCCCTCTCTCAAACTCCACCCTTTCCTCACTCCATTTCAAGCTCTCTCTTCAAGTTTCCCCCCAAAAAACGAAGCTATAATGGCTGTCAAAGACTCTTACAAAGTGCCTTGCTAAAGCTTAAATAGAAGATCTGAAAATGAGCTCATTAATGTAAGTTGCTGACTTTATCGTCCGGAAAGATATAAATATCGTCCTGTACGATTAGTACAATTTAAGCCCGATCAGCCGGGACGATTTGAGACGATCAGAAGAAATTTTTTCATATCATCCAGGATGATAATATATCGTCCTGGACGATCATAACAAATTGTGGAATATCGTCCTGAACATCGCCCTGAAAAATAGCTGTCTGATGCCCAATCGTCCAACGTATCGGCCTGGACGATTTTGCGATTGTCCAGGATGATTTGATCATGCAATCAAGTCATAATTGCTTTCCTTAAATTCTAGATAAATTTTAGAAAAAATGTCCAGGATCTTCCTGGACGATATTTAATAGTCTTGGAGGATCCTTTGGACGATGTACAAAAATAAGTAATTCCTAAATAGATCTGGTGGCAGATTCTTTCTGTTTTGAGCCTATCATCCTGGCCGATACAAAATCATCCAGAATGACATTTTTTGCATAATGACAGCTGCTTTAATGAGGTTGTCCTAATTTGGGTTTCTGCTTTTGAACTGATTGTCCAGGACGATATAAAATCATCCCGGACGATGTTACCAAAAATAATAAACTCTAGGGAATAGTCATAAATATTCCAAGTTACAAAGCATCAGGAGCCACACCAAATACAATAGACACAAGAAAGGAAAAAGGGTACAAACAGACTCAGACATAGTCTACCCAATCTTGAGCTGGTTCTAAATTGCAGTCTGATCGTGTGGACCTGAAATGTCATTAGATAAGGTAGTCGTAGAAAAATAAGAGTGTTTCTATCATCAAAATCATAAACCATGAAAATAGATCCGCAATAATCTCCCCCTTTTTTATTATGGCAAACACTACAATTTAAATTTTCAAAAAGAAACATTTTCTTCTAATCTCCCCTCACTAAAATAACACTTTAAAAATAGGGGAGATAAAAATATTTTTATTATTTTTTAAATTTTTGAACAAAAGACATAAATACAACAATACAACAAAAATTTAACAATACGTTCTCCCCCTTTGACATAATCAAAAAGAGAGAAGGCACAAACAAAAAAGCAAAACGACCAAAAGACAAAAATGTTCCCTGATCTAGTGAAAAACAAATATTCTTAAAATAAGAAAGTTACCTCTTGGTTTTAATCAAAAACTTAGTAGAATTATGTTGATAACGCATAGCCCAGAAAATGTTAGGAATTCATAATTTGATAATCCAAACTCAAGTTCTTTTAAAGGCTCAAAAAACTTTTTAATCCAATATCCAAATCAAGGAATAAACGGAAAAAAGAAACATTAATTTTTCAAAACTCCTTTCATAAAACATATCTAATAGAAGATCAATGCATGAATTACTGAATCAGGAACCAAGATTTTCAAGCACAAGTTTTGAACATATCAAGGATTTTCTTAAGCTTTTAGTAGTATAAGAAAAAATAAGCATATTTTTTTGTGGGCTCATTTTATGCCCTTTATCACTTGAATGGCTCTTTGAGCATCTTTTGATTTTTAATACACTTTGTGTATTATTTTTTTTTTAAATTTGGCGTCATTCGGTATCTTTTGGTTTGGCATCATTGGCCAATTTTTTATTATTATTTTTTAAAAAATATACTTTATTTCTTATATTTTTAAAACTAAAGTTAACCCAAATTATTGACAACATGAACAACTTGATTATGAAAATTTTAAGGTGGATTCAACAATCTTACAAAAGATTCCTATGTGATAGAAAAAATGTAGGGAGATGAAAAAAAGTTTCAAAATCTAATTTAAAATATGATGAAGATTTTGAATTAAAAGTAAAGTAAGATCTTTAAGAAGAGAGAAAGAGAAACAAAATCATGAGTTCCCTTCCTCTGACTGTTTTAGAGAAGTTAATCACAACTTACCAAAGATTTCAAGAAAAAAACAGGAAGTAGATTTTTCATTTTTAGAAAAGTGAATGTATGTGTTGATCAGAGAAAAAATTTCACAAAACAAAAAAAATTCAAAGAATTAAAAAAATAAAAAAATACAAAATAAAAATCGAAATAAAAAAATAAACAAAAAAAGAAAATAACTAAAAACAAAACATAACACAAACACACAAATAAGGCTTTTATTCATTATCTTTCTCCTGGTCTGATGTTTTGGAAACTAGGTCTACCTAGGAGATTTTTTGCTTTTCATTATTTCCCCAGTTTAAAATTTGCTTCGTTTTACCCTCTTCTTTCACAGGAAGAATTCTTAAATTAGGGTAGTGATTTTTTATATGTACAGGCTTCCAACATCGAAAGTAATTAACGTCAAAAGAAATATTAAAATCCTTGCCTTTTTTACCATTATTCCTCTTTTGTTGATGCTTATGCTTTGGTGAGCTTTTTGATTTGCTTGAAAAGTTATGGCATTCGTCACCAACTAAGCTATCTTTTTTCGTATCTTTAGCTTTTAGAACAATCGTTTCACCTGCATCCACAAGTCTTTGACTCAAACTTTGCTCGTAGGCAATGAGTGAGCCATTTAAATTATCAATAGAATATTCATTCAAATATTTTGATTCACAAAAAGAAATTACTTTTGCATCAAACTTATTTAGTAGACAACGAAGAATTTTGTTAACTTTTTCAAAATTTGAAAATTCTTTTCCTAAAGCATGCAATGATGTTATAATTTGGATAAACCTTGTATATATCTCTAAGATTATCTCATAAGGTTTCATGGAAAATAGTTCATAATCATGCATTAACATATTCAACTTGGATTGCTTGATTTCACTAGTGCCTTCGTATATGGTGTGTAGTTTATCTCAAATTTCCATACCAGTAGTGCATGTGGATACTAACATAAAATCTTCAGAATTTAAAGCACAAAAAAAAAATAATTTAAAGATTTTGCATTCAATTGAGAATCAATTCGTTTATCTCTATTCCATTGACTAAAAGGAATGTCAGTTTTAATTCCATCTAAAATACGTGACGGTAATGAATAACTAGTTAAAATCATATGCCACATGCAAAAATCAATTGATTGCAAAAAAATAGACATGCAAATTTTCCAAAAATCAAATGTAATATTTTCAAATAAAGGTGGTCTGATGATTGAATAACCTTTCGTAATATTATGATTTGAAAAATTAGCCATTGATCAAAATTCAAAAGCTTTTAAAAACTTATTTTTTAAAAATGGCTCTGATACCACTTAAAAGTTCGATAAGGATGTTAGGCCCTATGAACTGGCCCAAAGCTAATTAAGAGAGAGGTAAATTGGAAAAGAATAATCTTTAAATCATAACATAAACTAAAACTAATATCACCACAATAAAAACCAAGATGTGGAAATTAAAATGCGAAAATAATAAGTAAAGAACACAACAGATTTATAGTGGTTCAGTCAAACCTTGACCTATGTCCACTCCTTGGAGGCACCCTCCAAGTATTGTACTAAACTAAATGTCTCTCTTTTATCCCTCACAGCTAGATGGAGAAGCCCTTAGAAAATCACTTCCACCTTCCCCGGTGCGGCGGAGTCGCCGGGTCCTTTGACACCAAAGAGATCTTCTTCTTTGGTGAACTTCCCTCAAGACAAGCCATGAATCCAATGGTATTCAGGTGCGAGCTTGACGGAGAAACCGTGTGGAACCCCCTCCACACTCCCTTGAGTCCCCCCTCACGGGATCTTCTCCCTCTCTCAAACTCCACCCTTTCCTCACTCCCTTTCAAGCACTCTCTTCAAGTTTCCCCCAAAGAATGAAGCTACAATGGCTGCCAAAGACACTTACAAAGTGCCTTGTTAAAGCTTAAATAGAAGATCACAAAATGAGCTCATTAATGCAAGTTGCTGACTTTATCTTCCTGTACGATTAATATAATTTAAGCCCAATCAGTCGGGACAATTTGAGACGATCAAAAGAAGTTTGTTCATATCGTCTAAAAATATCATTCTGGACGATCAGAACAAATCGTGAAATATCATCCTGAACATCACCCTAAAAAATAGCTGTCTGATGTCCAATCGTCCAGCGTATCGGTCTGGATGATTTTGCGATCGTCCAGGACGATTTGATCGTGCAATCAAATCATAATTGCTTTCCTTAAATTCCAGAGAAATTTTGGAAAAATTGTCCTGGACGATATTTAATAGTCCTGGATGATCCTCTGGATGATGTCCAAAAATAAGTAATTCCTAAATAGATTTGGCGGCAGATTCTTTCTATTTTGAGCCTATTATCCTGGCCGATACAAAATCGTCCAGGATGATGTTTTTTTTGCATAATGACAGCTGCTTTAATGAGGTTGCCCTAATTAGAGTTTCAACTTTTGAATTGATTGTACAAGACGATATAAAATCGTCCCGGACGATGTTACCAAAAACAGTAAACTCTAGGGAACAGTCAGAAATCTTCCAAGTTACAAAGCAACAGGAGCCACACCAAATACAATAGACTCAAGAAAGAAAAAAGGGTATAAACTGACTCAGACCTAATCTACCCAATCTTGAGCTGGTTCCAAATTACTGTCTGATCGTGTGGACCTAAAATGTCAGTAGATAAGGCTGTCGTAGAGAAATAAGAGTGTTTTCTATCATCAAAATCATAAACCATGAAAACAAATTCGCAACAACATAGCTAAAGCTTACCATATCTGAAGATAATATATTTTTAAAAAATTTAGGGGTGATAAAATATGTAGAAATCAAAATCATACACAAAAGGTGTAAGAGTATAGTGGCTTACTTCAAATATAATAAAATTTGTAATAAACATAATATATGATAATGACCTAAAATAGCTTTCTCTCTCTTCTCTTTCTTCCATTCTCAATCTCTCTCTTTCTTTGTAACCAATCAAACTGTGTAAGAGTGAGGGATGGAAGAAATGGTAGGGATATTTATATTAAAATATATAAAAACACATTTAAGTACCTAGTTCCATGGAGTTCCCATGACCTAGCACTACTACATTACATATGATTTTATAGTTACTATAGAAGAGAATGTAATGGTGCTACTACACCAAAATCAGTGCTTGTGGTCTTCTCTTTATATTGTTGTGTGTCTAAAAGTACAGCATGGAGCACCCAAAAGTATGACATCATAACACACCACTTCAAATTTTTCACATGTTTAAATAAGTTTATTTTAAACTTTTGGGTTATTATAATCTACCCACCTTCAAAAAATATCATCCTTAGTATTTATATATCAGTCTAAGTGAGAGAGAGAGAGAGAGAGAGAGAGAGAGAGAGAGAGAGAGCATACTCAAAGAAAAACTGCCAATTTAAATTGGTTTGAAAATTAATATATAAAAATTTACATTGATCCTATTAAATCTTGTCAAAATAAATCCAAATGAAATTTCATCAGAAAACTTATCTTATATAAAAATTTACATAAAATCATATGAGTTGTATCATTAGTCACCTCAAGAACCTCTTTTATTGGTCCTGAAAGTCTTCTTCCAATCTGAATATATCTTGCCCAAGTCCAAGCAAGGGGCATTCTGCCATTCTATGCCCAAAATCACCACATCTAAAACTTATCGTATCACTATAACAGGGTCTTGCCTATTTTCTCCCAAACCAAATGCATTATAAAGTGGCAAGTGCTTTGACAATATTACCTACCCTTTTCTTACTACTTTCTCATATTTTCTTATATCTATGTTCAAACTATTTTACTAGTTTATCACTCACTATCTGAGTGATCATGTCGGTAAACATTACCATATGCTCAAATATCATTGAAAACACTTTAACATCGAGTTCAAGCTCCATTCCTTTTGGGTCCATTTATCTGATTAACAAATTGATCACTAACAAATCTCAAATACAAAAAAAATCATGCAAAATAAGGTAAATCTTCAACAAACATATTTAAATAAATTCAAAATACAATAAGTAATGTAGGTTTGGATATAACCTAGTTCTTCCACCAATCATTGCTCTAATACCACTCTTATAATGTCATAGAATCTAACGTGAAATAATTTCACCTATTTTTCTTTTAGTCATATTTAGTTTAATCTTATAATTCATTTTTTTCTTATTTTTAGTTAACAACCAATATTCATTTACAAGCAGATTATTAATAACTAGAGTTGACTTTTTACATTCAAGAAAATATAAATAATAGAGAAAATAATTATATTTCTATTATCAATATTTATATAATATAACAAAATTTAAGTCCAAAACCATATAGACAATAACCATAGTAGTCTACAAAAGATCACATAAAACAAAAACCTAACAATAAAACTAAACAATCAACAATATCTAGCCTCATAATGCACAATCTATATCTTTATATGAAATTATGTAAAAATCTCATAATGAGCATAAAAGCCCAAAAGTAATTAGAATCAATACATAAAAAAAGAAGTTTTATGATGTAAATCATGTAAGGAAATTAATAAATCAATGTATATATTATATACTGATCACCTATATCAATTTATCAATATATGACAATCATATCTAGGTCTACCAATAATATTTGTTATATCAATTATTAATCCCAATCATACATTAATCTTTATTAGTTAAGCAACCAATCAAACTTTCTTTATCATTTAACTAGTTTCAATCAATCAATCAATCTCATCATTCATTCTATCTTATCAATCAGTAAGTTATATTAGTAAAGAATTCATTTTAGTGCTTTTATCATGTATTAGTACTCTTATCATTTATCAGATATTTTTTACGAGGGTATCTTAATCTCGCTCTTACACTTATGACTCTTGTATCATTCTTTAACTCCTTATGACTCTTAATTAATGAATCATATGAATTAATCTCCAGCTCATTATGACTCCTATACCACTCTCCATCTCCTTATAACTCCTATAAGTAAATCATATGGATCTTGAGGGTATAACATAGGTTTATCGTATTATATATCTAATATTAACTAGTATGTTATTTCACCATACTTAATAATGTTTCATATCAATCTTTTGGCTTCCCAATATTATGCACATATAATAAAATATTTTATTATATCTTATCATATTCTTACCAGCATTAGTATTAAATTCATATGCATATCAATTATTTTATCATATATTATATTCATAATTATCATATCAAGTGATAACACATCACTTTCAAACCATTTTCAATATAACATATCCCAACTCAATTGACATAGAAATTCCTATAAGCATATGTAACTAATAAAAATGCAATAAAATCATATCAAATTATTCAAAATTATGAAATATATAACATATCAAAAGTTACACTGTGAAAGGTTATGAAATTAAGAGATAATGCATTTTTGGTGGATTTAGGAGTTATAAAATCTTTAGAAATAAAAACAATAAAAATATGAGTAAGAGTATAGTCACTTATTTTAAATGGAACAAAATTTGTAATAGGAATAGAGGACTAAAATGATTCAAAGTCGCTTTCTCTCTCTCTCTCTCTCTCCCTCTCTCTTTTTCTCTCTCTCTCCCTCTTCTCTTATCCCTTCTCTTCTCCATCTTTTTCTTTCTTCCAAGCCAAGCAAATGGCACAAGAGTGAGGGAGGGAATGAATGGCAGGGATATATATATAT
>NW_021319696.1:7603-43890 GCF_001605985.2 Dendrobium catenatum | reverse complement strand
TAAGGAGGATCTACATATATATATATATATATATATATATATATATATATTTTTAAGGAGGATCTACATATGATATTTATTGATTTAGAGAAAGCATATGGAGAGTTATTGAAAATAAAGGAGTTAATATTACTTATAATCAAATCATTAATGATATGTATGTATGAGCTATTACTTGTGTTCATACACAAGGTAGTTTGACTACATATTTTCCTATTTCGGTTGGATTAAATCAAGGATCAACCTTAAGTCCATATCTTTTTTCTTTAGTCATGGATGTTCTCACTATACATTTGAAAGAGGATGTACCTTGATGTATGCTTTTTGCTGATGATATTCTTCTTGTTGATAATATTAGAGAGGGAGTTGAAGGTAAACTTTAATTATGGAGGTCAACCTTACAGTCTAAAGGATTTCAGTTGAGTAGATCTAAAATAGAATATATAGAGTGTAATTTTAGTAACAATAAACTTAGTGAGGGGATTGTAACTTTGGACGATCAAGTCATTAATAAGAGTACACATTTTAGATATATTGGATCTATTATTTAGGGTGATGGTGAAATAGATGGGGATATTATCAACAAAATTCAAGTTGGATGGTTCAAGTGGAGAAATGCTTCGGGCTTATTGTGTGATAGAAAAGTCCCCGTCAAACTTACGAAAAAATTCTATAAGATAGTGGTGAGACTTGCAGTGCTTTATGGTGTCGAATGTTGGCCATTAATATAAAAGCATAATACTAAGTTAAGTGTTGTAGAGATGAATGCTTTGGTGGATGAATGGCTTTACCCTTAGAGATAGGATACAAAATGAGCATATATGTGAGAAGGTTTGAGTAGCTCCAATGGGTGATAATATTAGAGAGAGTCGCCTTAGATGGGTTGGCCATATTAAATGAAGGCCTTTCGATGACCCTATTAGGAAAGTTGAGGTATTAGATTTGACTTATGTTAAGAAAGGTAGAGGTAGACCTAAAAAAACTTGGTTAAAGAATATTAGAAATGATCATTATTTATTAGATTTAAATGATAATTTGACTTTTAATAAGAGATAATGCCGAAAAAGGATTCATGTAATTGACCCCATGTAGTGGGACATTAGGTTGATGATGATGTTGTTGAAGTGTCTGGCGTTGTGGCGCTCTTATGACCCAACATCATTGCAATGTGTGTCATGCTAGAGTTACGGTAGAAAAAAATGTGTTTGTTCCATCGCATTAAACTAGCGCATTAGTGCTTCTCCTTATTGTGCTATTGAGCCCAAAAACACAACACAATGCTACAATGCTCCACTTAAGAGTTTTCAAATTGTTTGAATTAGTTTATTTTAATAATTTAGGTTATTAGAATATATAGCACAATTATGTTACAAATGTGCTTCACTAATAAAACTAGAACTTTGCCACACTATTACCATCAGAAATTGCTATAGACTTTCTCTCTCTCCCTAACTTCCCAGGCCCAAATCTACTCTTCTTTTCAAAAAAATTATTACTAGAAGTCTCACCACTAAACATCTTCCCACTACCATTCCACCTTTGTTGAGTAGCTATCTGATCATGTTTTATCAGATGATTTCTCTCCATAAGCTTAAAAAAATAAAAAATATGGAATGGGACCACTGGCTTCCTCAGACTATCTCAAAGTCCCATAAAAAAATTTTACCACTTCTCCTCAAAAGTGATATCCAATTATGAAGCATATATGGCTAAACCAGTAAGCTTTATCTCATACTACATAACTGTGCTCCCCTAAACCAATCTTAGAAAGTCTCTTTCATGTGCTATCGTGTAGAAGGTGATACATCTTGATCAAAACACATCTAAAAATTCCTCCTAACTAATTGGGAAATTCAATCTCCCTTAAAGGTTTTCCTCCCTCTGGCCCATCCACTAGTGCAAAAAAACTATTGGTTCATATTTTATTTGTAATATTCATTGATGTATTTTTTAATTTCTTGAGTCAAGTCTTATAAGGGAGTATGCTTGCTTGGTGTCTATGCACATACACTTTCAGGGGAGTGAGATCTAGTCAAATCTAGAAGATCAAGTTTTGAACTAATTGTATTGGACAATTTTGGATCATCAAGGATGATCCTTTATGATCTTGGAAAACTACCTCCAATGATAATTTAGGCAAGGTTTTAAGATTTAATTTTTGTTCTAATCATTCCGGATGATCTAAATCGTCCTGGACGATCAATATAAATCAGGCCTAAATCGATCATGTCACCAGGGGATTAATTATGGTTAAATTTTCAATCTGATCGTCCTGGTTGATATTTATATCATACAGGATGATGTTTGCCGACATATTTGATTTTCTGAAATCATCCAAGATGAAATACCATAATTTTTCTTCTATTCATTCCCGACGATCCATAATATCTTCCTGGATGATCTATACAAATTTGTATTGATCATCCTGGACTATCCTAATATCACCCGAGATTATACGGTTAAATTTTGCACATCATACTGGATGATCCTGCGATCATCCATGACAATTTTTGGCATATGAATTAAGTTTTTAGGGTTTTCTAAAGCCCTCTTTTTAAACGCATCATATGGGATGATCCTGAGATTGTCCTGGACGATAATGTCAGTTTGGTGCATTTAAGACCTTTTTGAAGCTCTTATATTTAAGCTTTGTCAAAGACTTTGAAAGTGTCTTTGGCAGCCATTATAGCTTCATTCTTCTGGAAAAAATTTGAAAAGAGAACTTGAAAGAGAGAGAGGAAAGGTTGGAGTTTGAGAGAGGGAGAAGATCCTTGGAGGGGGTTTCAAGGAAGTGTGGAGGGGGTTTCACATGTTTGCTCAAGCAAGCTCGCACCTTAGTACCATCGGATTCGAGGGTCATCTTAAGGGAAGTTTTGAGATGAAGAAGATCTTTTTGGTGTCAAAGGACCTGGCTACTCCACCACATCGGAGAAGGTGGAAGTGATTTTTTAAGGGCTTATTCGCCTAGCTGTGGGGGATAAAGAAGAGACACTAAGTTTAGTGTAATACTCAAAGGGCACCTTTGAGGAGTGTACGTAGGTCAAGGTTTAATCGAACTACTTTAAATTTGGTGTGTTCTTTCCTTTATTATTTATGCACTTTATTTTTGTTTTGATTATCTGCTTGGATGAAATCTCTAATTGATATTTTTATTATTGATTCAATTCATTTCCGCTGCAAGATATAAAAATATTTCTCTTTTATTTAAAGAAGTTTTTCACCCCCCTCTTGGTTATCCTCGGGTCTAGTTCATAAGGGCTTAACATTCCTGACAAACTTTCAAGTGGTATAAGAGCAGGATTCATAAAATCTAGTTTTTGAAAACTTTTGAATTTTGATTCAGGGCTAATTTTGGTAATCATAATATTGTGGAAGGATATTCAATCACACGACCACCTTTATTTGAAAATATTAATTTTGATTTTTTAAAAATTTGCATGTCTACTTTCTTGCAATCAATTAATTACCGAATGTGGCAAATAATTTTAACTGGTTATTCTGTACCGTCATGTGTCAAAGATGGAATTAAAACTGATATTCTTTTTAATCGATAGAGTAGGGAAGAACAAATCAATGCTCAATTAAATGTTAAATTAGTAAACTATTTTTTTGTGCTTTAAATTCTGAAGATTGTATGTTTGTATCCACGCGCACAACTGACAAGGAAATTTGGGATAAATTACACACTATACATGAAGGCACTAGTGAAATCAAGTAATCTAGGTTGAATACTTTATTACATGATTAAAAACTATTTTTCATGAAACCTTATGAGAAGATCTTAGACATGTATATTAGGTTTATTCAAATTGTGATATCATTACATGCTTTAGGTAAAGAATTTTGAAACTTTGAAAAAGTCAATAAAATTATACGTTGTCTACTAGATAAGTTTTATGCTAAACTTATTGCTATTTGTGAATCAAAAAGTTTGAATGAATATTCTATTGATAATTTGATTGGCTACCTCATTGCCTATGAGTAAAGTTTGGGAAAAAGACTTTTGGATATAGGAGAGATGATAGAGCTAAACGCTAAAAATATGGTGAAAAGTGGCTTAGTTAGTGATGAAAGCGATGACTTATAAAGTAAATTAAAAACCTCACCAAAGCATAAGCATCAATAAAAGTGGAATAAAGGTAAAAATTGTAAGAATATTAAAATTTCTTCTAACATTGTTTGCTTTGGATGTAGGAAGCCTAGACATATGAAAAATTAGTGCCCTAATTTGAGAAATCTTCCTACAAAAGAAAAAGGTAAAACTAAGCAAATTATAAAAAAGGTAAATAATAAAAGGCAAAAATTCTTCTAGGCAGACCTTGCTTTTGAATCATCAGACCAGGAGCAAGATGATGTTTAATCCCTTGTTTATGTGTTTATTTTTTGTTCGTTATATTTTCATCTTTTTTCTGTGTTTTCTTTGGGTTTATTTATTTATATGTTTATTTTTCATTCTTTTTTTCTTTTATGTTATAATTTTAAATTTGTCTTTACTTTTTCTTTTTGTGATGTTCACTCTGATCAACACACACATTTACTTTTGTAAAAATGAAAAACCTACCTCTTGTTTTTCTTGAATTCTTATGTAAGTTGTGGTTGACTTATCTAAAAACAGGCAAAAGAAGAAACTTATGATTTTGTCTATCTCTTTTCTTAAAGAGGTTATTTTACTTCTGATTCAAAATCTTTACTATATTATAAATTGGATTTTGAAACTGAACTTTTTCATCTCCCTATATTTTGGCTATCGCCTAGGGATCTTTTGCAAGTTATTGAATATATCTCATAATTTTCTTAATCAAGTAGTTTGTTTTATTAATAAAATGGGTTCACTTTTGTTTTTAAAATTTCAAAACGGTAGCATATTTGAAAAAAAAAGTATCTAATGACCCCAAATCAAAAGATGCGCAATGATGCCAAAATTGAGAAAGAAACACAAAGTGTATCTTAAATTAAAAGATGCGTAAAGTGCACCAAAAACTAACAAGAGGCATAAAATGAGCACACAAAATATAAGCTTACCTTTCTTGTACTTCTTAAAGCATACGAAAACCCTTAATATTTTCGATACTTGAGCTTGAAAATCATGATTCCTGATTCACCAATTTTTGCATTAATCTTCTATTAGATATGTTTTATGAAAGGAGTTTTGAAACATTAGTATTTATTTTTCTAATTTGTTCCTTGATTTAGATATTGGATTAAAAAGTTTTTGAGTCTTTAAAAGAACTTGAGATTGGATTAACAATTTCTAAATTTTTAACCTTTATGGGTTATACGTTGTCAATACATTCCTTACTAAGTTTTGGAATAAAATCAAGAGGTAACTTTCTCATTTTAAGAATATTAGATTTTTTTTCTTTCACTTAATCAGGGATCATTTTATTTTTTAATCATTTTTATTATTATGATTGTTTGTACCCCTCCTCTTTTTGATAATGTCAAAGGGGGAGAACATACTGTTGTATTTGTATATGTTTTATATTTTTTTTTAAATAAAAATAACAAAAATTTTGTCTTCTCCTATTTTTAAATTTTTATTCTAGTGAGGTGGAGATTAGGAGAAAATATTTTCAATTTTGCAAATTCAACTAGTAATATTTGCCATCATAAAAAAGGGGAGATTGTTGTAACTCGAGCTTATGAGTTTATGTTTTTTATGATAATAAATATTATGGCTCACTTTTTGTTGTCTACTTATATTTGCAATATATGTTTGCTTGTGTGTATACTAACTTTTCAGGATTACGATGCACCATTCAAAACTCAAGATTTGGTTGAACATATTTTATTATAATATTCATTGATATATTTTTTTATTTTCTTGAGTCATATCCTATAAGGGAATATGCTTGTTTGGTGACCATGCACACACACTTTCAGGGGAGTGAGACCTAGTCAAATCTAGAAGATCAAGTTTTGAACTAATCGTACTGGACAATTTTGGATAATCTAGGAGAATCCTTTATGATCTTGGAAAACTATCGCCAATAATAATTTAGGCAAGGTTTTAAGATTCAATTTTTGTTCTAATCATCCCGGACGATCTAGATCATCCTGGACGATCAATACAAATCATACCAAAATTGATCATGCGATTAGGGGATTAATTATGGTTAAATTTTTCAATCCGATCATCCTCGACGATCTGTATATCGTACAGGACGATGTTTGCTGACATACTTAATTTTTCTAAATCATCTAAGATAAAATACCATAATTTTTCTTCTAATCATCCCAGACGATCCACAATATCGTCCTAGATGATCTGTACAAATTTTCACTGATCGTTCTAGACTATTCTAATATCGTCTAGGACTATCAGGTCAAATTCTGCACATCATACAGAACGATCCTACAATCATCCAGGATGATTTTTGGCATTGGAATTGAGTTTTTAGGGTTTTTGAAGCCCTATTTTAAAGATCATCGTACGGGATGATCCTGAGATCATCCTGGATGATAATGTTTGTTTGGTGCATTTAAGAGCCTTTTTGGAGCTCTTTTATTTAAGCTTTGTCAAAGACTTTAAAAGTGACTTTGGCAGTCATTATAGCTCATTCTTTTGGAGGAAACTTGAAGAGAGAACTTGAAAGGGAGAGGAAAGGGTGGAGTTTAAGAGAGGGAGAAGATCCTTAGAGGGGGTTTCAAGGGAGTGTTGAGGGGAGTTCACACAGTTGCTTCGGCAAGCTCGCACCTTAGTACCATCAGATTTAAGGGTCATCTTTAGGGAAGTTTTGGAAAGAAGAAGATATCTTTGGTGTCAAAAGTCCTGACTACTCCGCCGCATCAGGGAAGATGGAAGTGATTTTGTAAGGGCTTCTCAGCCTAGCTGTGGGGGCTAAAGGAGAGACACTGAGTTGAGTCTATTACTCGGAGGGCACCTCTGAGGAGTGGACGTAAGTCAAGGTTTGACCGAACCATTATAAATCTGGTGTGTTCTTTCTTTTATTATTTTTGCACTTTATTTTTATTGTGATTATTTGCTTGGGTGAAATCTCTGATTTATCTTTTTAATATTTATTTAATTTGTTTCCGCTGCAAGATATAAAAATATTTCTATTTTATTTAAAGATGTTTTCCATCCCCCCTCTTGGTTAGCCTCGATCGAGACTAGTTCATAAGAGCTTAACATCCCTGATGAACTTTCAAGAGGAGTCTACGTGTTAATATAGGAAAATATTACGAAGTCCTTAAAGGGACCTCGAGCCCACTATTGCTCAAAAGAGCTACAAAATTAAAAGCAAAAAAACCTACGAGCTCAAGGTCCCTACTACGAAAAAAGTACAAAAATATTTAGATACATCCTATGGTGTGCAAGTAAGATCACCCAAAAATAAGGAAAACAATAAAAAATAGCTTGGAATAGCATCTTCCATAAAAAATCCCATCAACATGAATACCTACACTAATAAGATCCTATAAAAATAAATGACAACCACAACAAAAATAGTACAAAGAGCAATAATATCTTGGAAGATGGTAATTCACCGAGTAATGATTGAAATAAATTATAATATGTAAGAAAAAAATAAAACCATAAGTCCCGTTATCTTCAGGGTAATAATCTCAACAAGCCTCATCCACTAATAAACTAAGCCAATGTTAAACCAAAGTAAGCCACTTGGTGTGAGTGAAATACCAGGAACCCGAGAGATCAGAAAGCCAAAACTAAGACCTCACCAAATGATTTTCCAACTAGAAATCCATGCAAAGGCTCTGGGTATCACCCCAGAAAAGGAGAGAAATGGAAAAAAATAGGAACACACAAACCAGCAGCAACAATGAAATCGGGCTCCCAAAGATGAACAAGGGAAGACATCTCATAACCACCAAAGATATTCAGCTAGTAGTAACAATATAAGAAATATTCATCCAAATAAATGCAATGGGATAAAAGGATTAAAAACCTAACAACAGAACATAAGTCATTGCAACCAAAGCCTCTTGAACTATAACAAGAAAGAATGATCCAAACTTCCACCATCCACTTAATATGGAGACCTAGCAGAGAGTAAACCATCATAATCCGAGAGAAGAACATAAACCAAACCAGCAAAAAAAATAAGAGAATTCACAAGAAAAACCAATTAAGGTTCCCCAAATAGAAGTAAACAGCTACCAACAACTGAGAAACAGAAAGGCTAACCCAAAAATTCCAAGCAAAGTGAAATTGTCAGGAGGAACCCCACAACCACCATAAAGGAGCAACTCCACAATCACTAAGACATAACATAAGATAAACCAATTTTATCCAATCTTTAGAGGCCTTTAACCAGAAAAGACATATTAGAAACTAAAAGCTCAGTCAAAACATTTAAACCACAACCTCATCTGGCAATCGACTGAGCACAAGCATTCCCCTTCTCAAGAAAAATAGAGAAAGTGTAGTTTAAAGACTCAATAAATTCTTATTGTCCATCCTCATATAAAACAAAGCAGAGGAACAAAATTTATCCTCCCTAGAATTAAGAGAATGATAACCAAAGTAAGAACCAACCTCCACCACAATATTCTTGTAATTAAGATTAGAATAAAGACTTAAACCATGAAGAACAACATAAGTAGTAGCAAAATTAGCATCACCATTAACAACAGGACCAACAAAACCCAAAATATAATTACCATTATGGTCTCTTATTACACCTCCACAGCCAATAATAGAGTCCATTGTAACACTATCAACATTCAACTTAATAAAGTTGGGAGGAGGCTTTATACAAGAAATACACCTATAAACTTTATGGAAAATATCCACCTCTAAGTTAATACCAAAATCAGCTGCAGTAAAGAAATTGTTTTTAAAATTCTTGCTAGAAAGTAAATTAGTTGAGTAAAGAGCCACAACTTTATCCTTAATATTTTGGATAGTTCTTTGATAGTTCATAACCACCCCGTTGAAATGTGAATTATTTCTCTCCAGCCATAAGAACCAAAGAATAATAGAAGGAATCACATTTCTCATATGGACCATGGAATTAACAAATCAACAATTAAGCATAAAATTAATAGATCCCCTAGCATTTAAATAATTGAAATGAAAGATGTCATCAAAATAATTTCAAACTTTTATAGCTAAAGGGCCAAAATGAAAACATGATGCATATTGTCCACATGGTAGAAAAGTTGGCATTTAGAAGGGATGATAAAACCTCTTTTAATCAAATTCTCATAAGTAGGAATAAGCTTATGTAAAACTCTCCAAATAAAAATAGAGATCGTAGAAGGAATGCTTTTATGCCATATTATATGAAAATGCTTGGAAGTATCATGCTTAGCTCTAAACAAATGTTAGACATCTTTTAATCTAAAGCAACCATATTTAGCCAAAGCACAAAGCAACTCATCATTTGAATTAGTGTTCAGCGGGTTCTTTAAAATATGCTGAATAATAAAATCAGGAAGAACACTAGAAAGATTCTCCAAATCCCAACCATTATTAGTTAAAAAATAATTCACCTTCATAGTAGCCATGAAAATAGTATTAGTTAAAGAGTCAATCGAATGGCCACCCAACCAACTGTCCTACCAAAAGAAAATATTATCATTACCAAGACCCCACATCAACAACCCATTTAACAGAGCAAAGATGCTGCCATACTTTAGAATTGCCTTTACTAAAACAACACATGGTGGGATGCCTCCCCCCACAATACTTGGCCACCATAAAATTAGCCCAAAGACTCACATTGGCATGAAAATTGTACCATAACTTAAAAGAAAAAGCATAGGCCAAATCATACATAGTTTTACACCCTAAAGCCCCTTCATTCAAAGTCTCAAAACATTTATCCTAGGAAAATGAGTGTATTTTAGAACTGCTACTCGTACCTTTACAACACAGTCTTAGTAGGAAGCAAAGTTTGAAAACTTTAAAAATGTATAGAACAAAGAATACTCTTGTTAAGAATAAACTGAACACCAAAATTTAAGAAATTAAAATCCTAGGAAGAAAGTCTACTATGAACCACATTAATTAAATCATAAAAAAGAAAGGACTTCTTTCTACCCTTATAAAGAATCACACCCATATACTTCAAAGGTAAAAGACATTGGCTAAAACTAGTTAAATTCTTGATAGCCACAACACTATCATAAGGAACTTTTTTAGCAGAAAAAACAACACTTATGCTTATTAAGAGCCAAACCACCAATTAATTCAAAATGGTTAAAGAAACACAAAAGCCTATTTAATCCTATTCATCGAAGCATTCGTAAAAAGAATGAAATCATCAACAAAACATAAGTGTAAAATTTTTAAGCATCCTAACATTCTGAAGTAGAGGCTAGGAAACTTTTGAAAAAGATCAGCAAGACCTCTAGACAAGTACTCAGCAGCAATAATGAAAAGAGTAGGGGAAATATGATCCCCTAATCTCAGCCCACGAGATGCCTTAAAAAAGCCGTGGCTCTTATCATTCACAATGATATAAAAATAATGGCTTTCAATACAATACTTAATGAGGCTAATAAAATTTAAATCAAAACTAAATAAATTCAAGATGTTGTAAAAAAATTCCAATTAATATTATCATAAGCCTTAGCAATATCCAGTTTCAAAATCATATTACCACCTCTAACCTTGACATCCAAGTCTTGACAAAACTCTTACGCCAAAAGGATATTGTCTGCAATAGCACGCCCTTTAAAAAGCCCTTTTGAAAAGGGGTAACAAGCTTAGGCAAAAGAATAGTAAATTGATTCAAAAAAAATTATATAGTAGTTTATAAAAGAAAGTACACAAATTAATAGGTCTAAAGTCTTGCCAAGAACTCACAAAATTGTTCTTGGGAATAAACAAAATAGAAGTAGAAGTTAAAAAACTTAGGTATAGGATTGCCATTAAAGAAATTAGAGATAACAAATAAACACTCATTATAAATAATAGGCCAAGTTTTTTGAAAAAATTCATCATGAAACCATCCAGACTAGCCACCAAATCACCATTCATACCAAAAACATTATCCTTAACCTCCTTAAGAGAAAGAGATTTAGATAAGCTAATATTATCATCATGAGAAATAAGATTAGGAATGATAGATGGATTGTCAATAATAGAAGGATTAAAAATTTTATTAAGATTATTTTGAAAATGTTGAATTGCTAAATAATCAATTTCAGCATCATCCTCAATAATAGAGCCATAAAAAGAATTAGTTTTATGAATGCAATTAATAGCATGTTTCTTTTTTGCCAAGGTGTGAAAGTATTTATTATTATTATCACCTTCAACCAGATGTTTAACAACCACTATCTTCCAAAAAAATTTCTGCTTGAGCTTGTAATTTATAAAGCTCAACTTTAGCCTCTCTAAGAAAATAGAAGTTAGCATCAGAAGGAACCAACTGACACTGACTCTCATAAGAATTCACCTTATCTTCCACCATTAAAATGTTAGAAAAAAGATTTTTAAAAACATTTTGGTTCAACCAATTTAAAACTTACTTAAGTCTTTTCAGCTTAAGCTAAAATCTATTCATACCAAAGATAAAGTTATCAGTATACACAGGAGTTTGCCAATTATTCGTATCCACATCTAGAAAAGAGTCATGAAGAAACCATATGTTTTGAAATCTAAATTGAGATGGAATACCCCTAGCTCTTTTCTTAACTTTAATAAGAAGAGGAGAATGATTAGAGAGGGTTCGACTAAGATGCTCAACATTAGTAGACTCAAAAGAATTAAACCAATCATCATTAAATAAAACCTTATCTAACCTTTGCCATAAATGCCCACAATGCCAAGTGAAATTATTACAAGATAAACCAATATCATTTAGGTTGCAATCCATAATCATACCATTGAAATCCTCCATCGACTGATAGATAGGGAGATATCCATCCCCCTATGTGCTCAGATGGGTTAGTTATGGTATTAAAATTGCCACCAACAAGCTAAGGAAGATTGAAAATACTATGAAAATGAATGATTTAATCCCATAAAATTATTTTAGTATAACGAGAGGAGGTAGCATAAAAAAAATGAAGCACAACTTTGAAAACTAGAACTTTCAATGTTATAATGTAATACTTGAGTAAAATCACCAATGATATAAATTCTAACAAAATATTTCCAAAAATCCCAAATTTTATTACCACGTTTGCCTTAGTATGTTTAAATCCTTGAAATTTAGCAGTGCCATGTAACTTATCAGCTAAAATAAGAGGCTCAAGAAAGAAAATAATATATATATTATGATTATGGCATAAATGTTTAACTCTAAACGTAGAAGAAGGGCACCCAATACCCCTAACATTCCAAATAATAACATTAAAAATAAAAAACAATAATTAGTATGCAAACTTGTATTTTTAGGTGATTGTAAAATAACATTCCTTTGTTTCCTACCTCTCTTACCACGACCCATGGTGTAACTCATATCATTATAGTCTCTAGCAAAACATTTAGACAACATATCCACCTCCTCCGTGTTAGTAAAAGTATCACTAAGATAATTATCAGCTAAAGGAAGCTTACTTTCATTTATCATACCTGAATGCCCCCCTAGAAAGAGGTAACTCACCTTCCAGAAAGAAAACATGATCTTCCCCTATGGTTTCATTATTCACAATAATTCCACTAATATCCCTCACTTTCTCGATTTGGACAATAGCCAACCTCTCTACTTGGGGCAAATTAGCCTCCGACATTATAGGATCAGCTCTTTCAGGAATCAACTCATTAATCTACTCATTCATAATGATATGAGATTGAGGCTTATTAGAACAATTAGTGTCAACCGAAATAACAACCATATCGAACAAAGTTTGCTTTGAAACACACAAGGATTAGATGAAGAAGAAGGCAAATTAACGCTATTATAATTGCTAAGTAACATTTGTTTCTCCCTTCTAGAGAGATCAGAACATAATATAGTGTCTGGCTGGGGATCCACACTTTGATCGATGAGAAGTTCAACCCCATTAGAAGAGATTGATTTGGTCTAAATTATATTAGGCTGTAGAATAACCAAATAATTACCCTAGACTTTCTCACCACTAGCCTCAGCAATTGTATGGTTCAAATTAACATTAACATGGTCATTCGAAATACCCTCTTTCACCTTGGACTTCTTGGTAATTTCTTTCTCCCTCTGAAGATGCGAATGGAGTTTAAAACGCTCACTTAAACCATGCCCATACATCTCACAATGTGAGCAAAAGATAGGTAAGTTTTTAAATTTGACTTTTTGAATATAACCATTCAATTTAGATCATATCTATATCACAGTAGGATGCTTTTTTGAAATATCTAACTCAACTAAATCACGAGGAACCGATTGACGGGAAACTGAAGCAGTCACCGGATCTGTTTGTAATGGCCTACCAAGAATAGAATCAAGACCAAAGAGAATTTGTGAGTTAAAGAAATGAAGCCTCAGATTAGGGAAAGAAACCCAAACATAAGAAATCAGGGACTCCTCACAGACATCAAAATTTGGTGTCCATTTGAGTCTCATTTGACAAGCTCGAATATAGTACGATCTTCTTGAAAATATACGACTATAATCCAAGTTATTTCTTAATTGAATCGTCACATGATGTGGATCAAACAAACCAATACGAAAGGAACCTGTAAGCTACAGATTAATGAAAACCTTGTGAATAATATCAAGATTAGGTCACCTAAAGATAAACTTACCAACTAAAGTAAGAGTAAAGGGGGCATCCAACTGAGATACAACCGAATCATCAAACATTAAAGCGAGACAACCCTTAAACAAAGTATGAACAAACTAGAGCTGGGATGAAGCAGAGGAAGAGCAGCAAGCACATCTTTAAATGAATAGGATTTTCCATTAGGAACCATAATTTTCGGAGGGAATGATGATGACGGAGTCATCATCCCCCAAACTAGCAAAACCGAGAACAAAAATCAAAACAAAATAATAAACAATCTCTAAAAGGAAAGAAGGATTGAAAACTTAAGGAAAAAGAGAGGGAAATCCACACTAAACCATGCTAGAAGTAGCCCAAAGAGAGAGCAAGCAGGCAAACCCTAAATCATCAAAGAATCGTCCAAAGCACCAGAGCAAAGAAACATTATGCAAATAATGACATAAATGAGGATGTATGTAAAAAAAGAAAAGTAAAAGTGGTGTATTGAACCTTAGAAATATCTATTGATGGAAGGCTACATCATCATATCTAATAACAATAAATTATGAGAATAAAAGATTAGTTTAAAGTCCACATAAATTCAAGGTGCGCATAATCTTATGATCAAATATAAAATTTAGAATAAAATAATATCTTGAAAGATTGACAAATTATTTTTTATTGGATTTAAATACAAAAAATAGAATTTTAGAAATAATTATATTTTATAATTTAATATAAATAGAGGAATAATGTATCATCTCAAAATATAAAAATGTCATTCCATAATAATATCTACAGATGAAAATGGAGCTTTGTAAAGTCTTTATTTTTTTTCAAATATCATAATGATAGTATAATATTACCTTGAGAGGTGAGAAAGATATTAAAGAAAGTAATTTGAATACAAAAATGGGATTTTTATAAAAAATATTTATATTCTAAAAGATTTTTCTCTACCTTATGAAAATATGATAGAGTTTATTTTAATTTGGATTTACTGGTTCCCCATAAAGGTAAGCCTTTATAGTTAATAACATCTCAAGAGAATTAAATCTCCTAAGAATTCTCACCATTAAAGTAGTGGGACATTTTTTTTATAATTTAACAATTAAGACAAGGATAAGGGGTGTGGAATTTTCAATGGGGATTGGATCAATTCATAAAAGTTCTAGGGAGCACTTTAAGACTCTAGGACCTCCCAAAAGCACTCCAATCTATTTTATATTATGCTTTAGTATTTTAGAGAGAGAATATTTATATTTGAATTAATATTTATTAGAAATTTAGGATTATATTCTTGAAAGGAGTTGACCTCTTTATGACATGAGGTTAACCAATTAAAACCAAACTAAGAATCATAAACAAATCCAATATTCCAAACCCAAAGTCAAGTTCAAAGTCTCTTATCCCATAACACTTTTTGAGTAATTTTTCAATCTCCACAATACCAAATAAAATAACCTCTTATTCATGATCAATCAGTTGCATATTTATTAGGTATTTCTCTAGGGTCAACCCTTCAAATTTGAGGCCAATCTATGCCCTCTAACCCCTAAAAGTGAATTAGTTTTCAAAGGCTATAAAACTATCAAATATTTATAACCTATGCCACTAGAGTGTGCCCCTTGTGGAAATTGACCTTAGGTATCTCCCTAAAGGCCTTGAATAAGTCCATGACTTTTTATGATATGTTAATATAAAAATGGAACTTTTGGTGGACCCTGGTTGACCATGATTGACCATGGGTCAACTAAACCCCAAAAGCCTTAAGGGAAAATCAATATGTCCCTTAAACCTCAACATGGATCATTCAAACAAACCATTAAAAACTCTTCCAATGCATTCTAAATATCATTTGGGATGCATTGAATCTAATCCCAAGTCCTAGTTTGACCTGGTTGACCAAGACAATTATGGTTGATCAAAATTCCTGTTAAGGACATAACCATGTATTTCATGCAAGGAGACCGCACCATTGCGTGGGGCCACCTCTATTAGGTTTAAAATTGTCATTTTAAACTTGTTGGACCTATCCCTAACCTATAGTTTGACCTGGTTAACCAAATCAACCATACACTTGACTAAATTAATTCAATGCTTTAAGCACACCAAACAAAATTTAATCCTAAAAATTATTTCATTGCATTCTTTGTGCATGTTCAATAATTACATGGCTCAACTCATTATTTTTTTGACTTAGTTAATTCATCATGAATGGTCAAATTAAAGCTTATGCCTAATTTTTAACTCATACACCCACACTATTCCCTCAAACACCTTGACATTTCTTCCTACATCAATTGAAACCTTCTGAAACTCTATCCCAAATACCATTGACTGTTTAAGTAGTTAACAAGTCAATGGAACCCTTCAAAAGTAAGGATTTTTTTTTTAAAATCCTCGTATTTCCACTTCCCTCCAAATCATCTAGCAAAATCCATTTAAACCTTTTCAAAATAGCCTTAAAGAAACCGTAAGGTAGCTCTTAAACCAAGTCCAAGCGTTGGCTTAACCAAAAGTGAAAAAAAAGTGGCCCCTCCCATAATGTGAGCCTTACCAAAAAATAATCAAGAAAACTACCATTTCTTTGGGTCCTAATCACCTTAGGTAGGTGCAATCACCCAAGAAAAGGCTCCAATTAATCTCAACCCTTCACTCAAATCCAAGCACTCCAAATAGGGGAAAGTGGAAAAAATCCTCATTACATCATTTCACATTCACTAAGTTTCCTCCAATCCTCAAGTTCTCTTCTTCTATTTCTTTAGAGCACCCCTATTTTCTCCAACCATTTTCCCACCATCTCTTAGGGGATGGCGATCCAAATATGGGTAAGTTTGAGATCCAAAGAGAAAATAAACACCTCTTCTTTACATTTGGAGACCCAGATCTGACAGAGCTAAGAAGCCTGATCAAAATAACTGAAGGAGTGAAGAGAAAAAAAGTCCATTTTATAACTTGTATAAATTTGTTGGACTAAAATGTGGGATGTATTTAATGGTGCTCTACCACTTTTAATTTTAGTAGACCTTGGTTTGTAATTAAGTGGTATTTGCCACATGACCTTTTATATTCATTTGATATTATATGATTAATAATTTATTTAAATTGTTTTAGCATTAGCAATCACCTACTTTTTTTAGGTTTCTTATATGCTTATCATTTTTTTTGCTTGGAATGCAAATAGGCTCTTATGGGTAATAAAAAACTCTTCTACTTGTAATTAATTAAAAGAGTATTAGGCTCACACAGAATGATTAAACACTGCTATGAACTAAGCCTTGGCACACCAGGGGTTTTTAATGCATTCATATTGATCTTCTCTCCTTGCAAGGCATCTTCCTAACTATTAGTTTTGGCAAACCACCTGACCTATGTTGCCTTGTCTTGGGGATATTATGCATCTCTAAAAAAACTTATTTTTTAAGCCTAATTTTTAAAGTTCATCATATAAATTTTTGTAAACATACTCAATTAGCATGCATTAAATTAGAAAAAAATTAAAAATTTAATAAAATTTTAATTCTATGAAGCATAGTCATCCTATAAAAATAAAGGGCCAATTAGGACACTCTCTAAAACTTGGCCCAAATTTCTCAAAACTTAAAAAATGAACCTTAACCAACTTTCACAAGATTCATAGTTTTATAGCACCTAGGTGGTTTATCTAATTCGCCAATTCTGGTTGAGGTAAGCCCAAATTTATATGTCATTATTTTGGTTTGGGTCTATTATTATTTAGTAACCCAACTTAGATCTAGGTTTTGGGGTAGACCTAAAATCATAATCCCCCAACATTTAGAATTTAATTCCAAATTTTTAATAAAATGTCAACTTGAATTAAAATTTTCTATCATCCAAATTTAAAGCCTAATATAGGATAGATTGAGGCATATATGAATTATTTAGAAACACAAAATAACTCCTACTTCTCATTCTTTGGCCTCCAAAACAAATGCTCAAAATATAATCTAATCCAAATTAAAAATTTCCAGTTCACTTCTTTCATATCACTCTTAGAAAAGATAAAAAAAATTTTTTACATTATTTTAATTGAGAGCATTCGTAAGAGGTCTAAAACTTCTTATAATCTATTTAACTATGAAGGCTTGCCATCATAGGAGATTTAAGACCCCAAGTAAATAAATCCCATCCTACTTATCTCTTAAATAAGATGAGGGAAAATTATTATTTTGGAAAAAATTAAAATCATGAATAATCATTATTATCATATTCAAAATACTCAATAACAAATAATGTTTTCATTCTTAGGAAAGATATATCATTTATAATTCATAAATTTAAATGTGGAATTAATGTTAAGCATATCTAAGTTATTATAGATAGATATGTATTTGAATATCATTTTGACCCTTCAGGGATATATGTAGATCACTATGATGATCATGTTGTAACTTACTTTTTATAAATATATTTTCTTATCATGTGTATTTTTGATGATTCCAAAATATTATTGTATTGACTACTATTTATCCTAACATATATTGAAGAGATTGCTTTTGTTTATTTGTGTGTACTAACATTTTAGAGAAATCATACTCCAGACTATTGAAGACTTCAAGTCAAATTAGATTAGGGTTTTTTATTTTTTTGAAGTATGTACTTTTTATACTTTTCTTTGAGTATGAGAGAGTTTGATTTTAAATGGGTAATCGTGCACAGACACATGGGGGGTGTAAAAATTTGTAAATTTTTAAAACTAATCATACTGTATGATTTTAGATTGTACAAGATGATTTGGCTTTAGTGTTCCTCCAAAAAGCAGTTAATCAAACCATGCCAAGAAAATTTTTTAAGTCTTGCTTGTATTATACCAAGTTACCTTCGTGAGTACACCTTATAGGGTATGAAATAAATACGTACAAGTTCATCCTGACAAAATTGATTTTTTTTGAACTATTCATACTGTACGATCTTAGATTCATACAGACGATGTACAGAGTATGAAATAGTTGCATATCTTTTTTCCCACATGAATAGGTAAATTTTTTTGAAATATTCATACTATACAATCATAGGATCGTACAGATGACTTCTAGAGTACAAAATGGTTGAGTCCATTTTCATTCCCAATGAAACATGGTTTGATTAAAATTTATCAAAGTGTACTATATGGATTACATACATTATGTTATTAAGAGTTCAAAATTAGTTCATACTGAATCGTACCTTACGAATAAATTCAATTTAGAACTGATCATATTGTACGATGTCAATTCGTATATAGGTCAATCAAATTATGAAATCAGATCATAATGGATCATATGAGCAAATTTTAAACTATTTGTACATATGATTGTTAATTGTAATGTATGATCATGAATGGTCAAATTTAATATTTAAGTTTTCTGGATATTTTTTCATTCCTCTCATATATATAGTCCTATAAACTAATTGTGGATGAGATCCTTCTTTATTTTTTCTTTGAAAGCAAGTGTGAGAGTGCTTTGGGAGAGTTTTTAGAGTGTGGAGAGAGATCTTTCGAGTTGAAATTATAAAGGGTTCACAAGGTTGCTCAAAGGTGAGGATCTCTTTTTAAGTCTTATCAAATCTCTTCCATACTTCTTTGGAGTTGTTTATGAGAAGATCTTTAGAGAAGATCCAATTTTCTGCTGACACCAGGAGGGTGTGAAAGGATGATGGTTATTTATTGACACTTGAGAAGTGTGAAAGGACAATGGTTCTCATCTGACTCTTAGAGAAGTGTGAAAGGATGACAGTTCTCTTCTAACACTTAGAGAGTGTGAAGTGATGATAGTACTCTGCCATACCAAGGATTAGTTGAGGAGAGGTGTTTTGTAAAGGCTTCTCCGCCTTGGAGTGGGAGAAAAGGAGAGTCACTATAATAATAATGCAATATTCGAAGAGGGAGTCTTTAGGGAGTGGATATAGGTTTAGTTGGAATGAACCACTATAAATTTATGTGTTCTTATTTTACTACATTTTTATTTTTCTACGTGTTAAAATTTTGGGGTTTAAAAATTTTTTGATTGATAAAAATTTTAATTGTGCAAAAATTAGAAAATAGTTTTCTATAAAAAATTTCCAAGAGATTTTAAAATTATCAATTCACCCCTCCTCTTGGTTAGCATTGGGACAATTAGTTTAGGTATAACAACCTATACAGACTTTTCAAGTGGTATCAGGGCCTACTTTCAAAAATTAAGGTTTAGACAACTTTTTAAAAATGGGAATGGTTAATTTTGGAAACCATAACACACCTGAAGGGTATTCGATCACTAGACCCCCATTATTTGATAACATCTATTTCAATTTTTTGAAAACATGGATGTCTACTTTTTTTCAATTTCTTGACTATCACATGTGGATTTTAGTACAAGAAGGATACACTAGGCAAACTAGACTTATATATGGCATTAGAACTGAAATAACGTTTGCTGAATAGTCTATAGAAGAAAAAGACTTACCTTAATTAAATACAAAATGTTTGAATAGTTTTTTATGTATACTTAAATATGAAGACTATATGCATGTCTCTACTTATAAAAGTGGAAAAGAAATTTGGATAGACTTTTTATCACATATGAAGGGAATAATAAACTGAAACAATTCAAATTGAACATTTTGCTACATGATTATGAATTGTTCCACATGAAACCAAATGAATAAATAACTGATATGTATACATGTTTCACTCAAATAGTCACCTCATTGCATGCTTTAGGTAGGGAACTAACAAATGCTATAAAAGTGAATAAAATATTTTATTATTTTCTTACTATTTATGATGCAAAAATTAGTACTATAATAGAATCAAAAAATTTAACTATTTATTCTATTGAGAATCTTCTTGAATCACTTATTGCTTACGAAAAAGGAGAAGAACATAATATTGAAAGTGGGTGACTCAGAGAGTGATGAATCTCAACCTAAGGATAAAGATGACATTACCTTGATGACAATATAATTCAGGAGTTTTTAAAAGGATGAAAAGGAGATGTCAACAGTGGAATAAAGGTAAATTCCTAAAAAAATGCTAAGACTTCTAATGATGTTATTTACTAAGAATACAGGAAGCTTGAACAAATTATATCTAAATGCCTAAATCTTAAAGCCAATCTTAGCAAGGATAAGGTGGAGGAGAAAAGAAATGTGAGGAAGTCACCAATATGTTGCAAATCTTTTTTTTTTCATGGCTTATATTTTGATGATTGACAAACACTACTTCTCTTGGACTACTTGTTGCTTCTAACTTTTCAAGAATCGAAGATCGGACAATCATGAAGAAGCCAAGTTCAAGATTGCGTAGGTTTAGGGTTGAGTCAGTCTGTAATTTTATTTTTCACCTTTTGAGTCTTGGCTTTAAGATTCAGGCATTTAGAGTATTAATTTGTTCAGCTTCCTGTATTCTTAGTAAATAACATCATAGAATGTCTTAGCATTTTTTTTAAGAATTTACCTTTATTCCACTGCTGACATCTCCTTTTCATCCTTTTTAAAAACTCCTGAATATATCTGTCTCAAGGTAATGTCATCTTTATCCTTAGGTTGAGATCATCCACTTCTGAGCTCACCCAGCTTTCAATATTAGGTTTTCTCCTTTTCGTAAGCATTAAGTGATTCCAAGAAGATTCTCAATAGAAATAAATAGTAAATTTTTTGATTCTATTAAGTACTAATTTTGCATCTAATAGTAAGAAAATAATAAAATATTTTATTCAGCTTTTTATAGCATTTGTTATTTCCCTACCTAAAAGCATGCAATGAGGGTGACTATTTGAGTGAAGACATGTATAACATATCAGTTATTATTCATTTGGTTTCATGTGGAAACAATTCATAATATGTAGCAAAAATGTTCAATTTGAATTGTTTCACTTTATTATCCCTTCATATGTATAAAAAAGTCTATCCAATTTCTTTTCACTTTTATAAGTAGAGACATGCATATAGTCTTCATATTTAAGTGCCACATAAAAAAAACTATTCAAACATTTTGTATTTAATTAAGGTAAGTCTTTTCTTCTATAGGACTATTCAGCAAATGTTATTCAGTTCTATGCCATATATAAGTCTAGTTTGCGCCTAGTGTATCCTTCTTGTACTAAAAATCCACATGTGATAGTCAAGAAATTGAAAAAAAGTAGACATCCATGTTTTAAAAAAAATTGAAATAGTGTTATCAAATAATGGGGTATGTGACGAGATACCCTTCAGGTGTGTTATGGTTTCCAAATTAACCCATTCCCATTTATTCAAAAGGTGTCTAAACCTTATTTTTTGAAAGTAGCTCTGATACCACTTGAAAAGTTGTATAGGCTGTTATACCTAAAACCAATGTGTCCCAATGCTAACAAGAGGAGGGGTGAATGATAATTTAAAAATCTCTTTGGAAATTTTTTTATAGAAAACTATTTTCTAATTTTTGCACAATTAAATTTTTATCAATCAAAAAATTTTTAAACCCCAAAATTTTAACACGTAGAAAAATAAAATGTAGTAAAATAAGAACACATAAATTTATAGTGGTTCTTCCAACTAAAACCTATATCCACTCCCTAAAGACTCCCTCTTCGGATATTGCATTAATTATATGTGACTCTCCTTTTCTTCCCACTCCAAGCGGAGAAGCCTGTTACAAAACACCTCTCCTCAACTAATCCTTGGTGTATGCGCAGAGTACTTCATCACTTCACACTCTCTAAGTGTTTAGAGAGAACTATTCATCCTTTCACACTTCTCTAAGAGTCAGATGAGAACCATGTGTCCTTTCACACTTCTCAAGTGTCAGTAAATAACCATCATCCTTTCACACCCTCCTCGGTGTCGAGAAATTGGATCTTCTCTAAAGATCTTCTCATAAACAACTCCAAAGAAGTATGGAAGAGATTTGATAAGACTTAAAAAGAGATCTCACTTGAGCAACCTTGTGAACCCTTTATAATTTCAACTCGAAAGATCTCTCCACACTCTAAAACACTCTCCCAAAGCACTCCACACTTGCTTTCAAAGAAAAAATAAAGAAGGATCTCATCCACAATTTAGTTTATAGGACTATATATATGAGAGGAATGGAAAAATATCCAGAAAACTTAAATATTAAATTTGACCATTCATGATCATACATTACAATTAACAATTCATATGCACAATAGTTTAAAATTGCTCATATGATCCATTATGAACGATTTCATAATTTGATTGACCTATACGAAGTGACAGCGTACAATTATGATCAGTGTTCTAAATTGAATTTATTCGAAGGTACGAGTTCAGTATGAACTAATTTTGAATCTTAATAACTAATGTGTGTAATCCATATAGTACACTTGATAAATTTTAATCAAACCATGTTTCATTGGGAATGAAATGACTCAACCATTTTGTACTCTAGAAGTCATCTGTACGATCCTATGATTGTATAGTATGAATATTTCAAAAAAATTACCTATTCATGTGGGAAAAGATATGCAACTATTCATACTCTGTACATCGTGTCTGTTATGAAAATCTAATATCGTACAATGAATAGTTCAAAAAAAATCAATTTGTCAGGATGAACTTGTACGTATTATTTCATACCCTATAAGGTGTACTCACGAAGGTAACTTGGTTGTATAATACAAGCAAGACTTAAAAAATTTTCTTGGCTGATGGTTTGATTAACTGCTTTTTGGGAGAACACTTAAAGCCAAATCTCTTATGCATATCTTAAAGATCATACAGTTGATTAGTTTTAAAAATTTACAAATTTTTACACCCCCCATGTGTCTGTGCACTACTTTTATACCCATATCAAACTTCTCATCGTCAAAGAAAAGTATAATAAGAGTAGTACCATGACTCTCAATAGAATAATAGTCAACGCCAACTCTGCTCTTTAGACCTCTCGCTTCTTCTAAAAGTCTGGGGTGACTCTCTCGTATTCCTTAGTACACAAAATTTAACCGCTCAACACAGTTCTCTTCAGTGGTGAACGGATAAAGTGGTCTCGTCTCAATAAATAATAGTCGTGGTAATCATCAAAACACATGCTAAGATAAATATATTGTATCAAAAATGTATGACCACCAGGAGCTTATAGGTGGATTCGTTACATATATCCCTGAGTAGGTGGTCGAAAGATGATAGCAGAGGATACAGCTATCTATCTTAAAAGTCTGTGGTCCTACATAGTTGCGCCGTTATACCTCATCTATTCACATTTAATTTATGATATTAGAAATAGCTATCTTTTCCTAAGTAAATGGAAACTTAGTTTGTTATTGGTATTTTGGAATGATAATATGATTATTCAGATTTTATTTTCCAATATAATTTATCCCTCATCTTATGTTAGAGGACTAAGTTAGGATGGGATTTATTTACTTGGGGGTCTTGATCTCCTATGATTGGGCAAAAGCCTTCATTAGTTAAATATATTATAAGAAGTCTTGTAGCACCTTGTAACGAGTGATCTCTCAATTAAATAATACGGAACAACAGACAAACACAGAGACATCAAGCCTTTTTACCCACTACGTCGGGGTCGGCTACATTGATATCCTTTTTTCCCGTATTGATCGTTCCGCATCTTGATGCGGGCTTAGCAAGCCTGCACAATATCGTCATATAAGAATATACCGGTCAGAAGTGATACATGTATGGTGCCTCCGTATCTTGTACTCATATGGTCAGCACACAATAATAGACACTCCGCTATATCGACTAGGCTGCTTCCTCCCCGTGTGCCGACGTGGACCTATTGAGTATTTCTCCGCAGCATTGGCACTATTTCGACCTCAGCGACCAATTTCTACTATCTTTAGGATATAACCTGTACCTCTGCCTAAACGCGCGGTCATCGCCGTCGCTCCGCTGCGCGAGCTCGTGATCCCGTCTCTGGTTTCGATATGTGCTGACCTCCATAGATCCGCTTTCTCCTCTTAATACTTATCATTGTACATACATACGATGGCGTGTGCAACGCTTTCACGTTTGCTCGGCCTCCATGCATTTCGTAATCTCTATCTCGTCATCAGAGTATCTCTTCTGAATGGGATATAAGTTCACTTGTCTGCATTATTACCACCCTGTGAAGTGCTTTACTTTATATTCCTCATCTCTTGACTTAATCATCATGTGTATGTATATTTTTTAATGATTATATGATGTTTTGGTATCACTATTCCCTTATTGCGTGGTGTTCTCGTGTGCACATACTTGAAATCTTGAATAAAGCGATATTATATTTCATTAGTGTTGTTTATATAATGTGCATTATTTGTGATTTTCAGATGGCTTTGCCGTAATTGACTACTCGCATACTTCTCTCTTGAATATCAGTAAAAATTTATTCACTCATAAAAGTGTTCTGTCGAGTACATGTGTGTACCTGCTTAGTATTGTTGAAATATATATCATATTTTACTCTTTATTCTAAGACAATCTGACCTCTCTATATATGTGACATTCCGATTCAACGTATTACAGCATATCAAACATCTCATCCAACATGATTCTCTGCGATATTTCAGTAGATCATAAATGTGGTCGGCACGACATAAGTTAGCTATGGCAATTTTCTGGTGTATTATTTTATTAATTCTCTTGTGCTCCAATCTTCAAGTGATACTTCATCATATCTCTCTCTGATTAGTGTAGTGCTTATTGATCTACGTCTCTATCTCAGTTTTTGTTAAGTTCTCATCAAATGTGAACCAGTATTCTCAATGTATCTATCTCATATAGGATTAGTATATTAACTCTAATTAATCATGAGAGCTTGAATGTACTGTGCACGCAGTGCACTCTGAGAGTCTGTACTTCAATTACGTCATATAGCACATAATGTTCCAATAATATTCTTGAATAAATCACACTCTCACCTTGGAAGCTCTATATTAGATAAGATTAATCATGCGAATGTCATGCTCAGAATTATACCCTGTGTGATCCTTACATGTATCTAGAACTTCGCGACAAAACCTTATTTCGGGATGTCAATATAATCAACCGGCGACGCACCGAAATAGATCTCAGTCATAATTGGACATACTTCTAATGCCATACTACTCATATTAAGTAGATGCTTCTCTTTCAAAATAGATACTTAAATTTGTCAGTAAAACATCCGGTATTTTATTTTGAAAATTGAACAACATTATCTACTATGCTTCTTTCTCATTGTCACATTTTGTGAATTATTCTCTGGGATGTATCGTAAGTGTCCTAAGTGACATTAGACTTCATCCCTCCGACCTGTGACCCTGATAACTCCTCTTTTTATCTTAAGAATATGCTTTGAAAATATTTGGATCTTAATTACATTGGTCATTCTTTAATTCACACCTTTGATATTGACACAGGAAAATATGGCTCTTTTCCGTTAGTGGAAACAAAATTATCATTTACTTATTTCACTCTACTTGTTTTCTATAGGAAATAATAAGATCCAATATTATTATCAGAGTCCTTATCTTTTCATCATCGCAACTCTTCTGACTATCTGTTTCCGCTCATACTTGTATCACATATACCTTCTATTTTTCCATAGTGCTTGTTATATCTGTTTGAATCAAAGGTCGGCAAGTTATAAATATATTTAGTCTAGTTAGTTATGATGTATTTTATGGTCATCTCTTTTCTTTTGTGTTCGTGGTTATGTTTACTCTTTTCTTCTATCAAGATGTACCTTATTCTTATTTTTAAATTATGGCTCTGCTTCGCGTCCTTACTTTGTGTATTTGGCTGTGTATGTGGTCTTAAAAATAAAAAACAACTTGTACTGGTGCGCTGATGGCCATATGTCAAATATAGCTTCAATTAAATATGATTGTTTTGCGAGAAACCATTAGTTATTCACGCCGGCAAAGCCTATGCTTCCTATAAACATACTAGCTTTTTCCACTCTATCTATTTATAAGAAGGTGAGATAGGACCTAAGACAGGACAATAATTAATACGTTGGTTATAATTTCTCTCAACTTCAAACAATAATTATTGATTTTGCTGACATCAATCTTAGTGACATAAACGAAATTTCAGGGCCAGCTTTTGTTTATTTTCTATTAACAGAAAATATAGGAATTATTTAACCCATATTATTGTTTCTATTGTTCTTGTCATTCGTTACCATGTATGGTTTATTTGATGACTTTCTCAATATAGTATGTCTTTGTGGGCATCTATTCAAATTCTGCTCTTTTACTATAGTTTTGTGGCAAGGGTATTGTTTTGTACTGGTCTTTGTCAATGTACTAACAGTTTTCAGGAAATCATTACTAGGATTAGTTGAAATTGAGCATCAAATCGGAAATAAGTTTACTTAGGGGTAACGTTGTCTGTATAAGATGAAATTATTGTGTATTTAAAATTTCTCGGTATTGAGGTCTGAGTAGAGTGCATATCTGCACGATTTGCGTAAGCATTTCCATTACCATGTAACTTTAGTGCTCGCAACCAATCACATATCTCAGAGGGGGTGTTTAAAATCTATAATGTTTTTAATATCTACTAATCGTATGGCAGTTTCTTATCACGTGCGCCACAGATCTGCTTAATCTTATATTTTTTGTCTCCTGCGAGGTAGTGACAAATGAGCTGTGGCTTAGACTACAATTTCTTGAGATGTGGATCTCAGGAATTGTTTAATTGGAAGGTATGTGTCGTCTCAGAGGATCAGTAAAGCACATACCCAGTAGTACAAATCTAATTGTGTCAAGGGTTCTCTCTCATTTTCTTTCGAGAAAAGACTTGGGAGATTTTGTTGAATGGGAGTGGTTACGATACGGCATGTCATTCGGTTGCCTACATCTATCCATTGATACTCCATATTGGTTGCTTATATGATTACACGGATTGATCTGTTCTCATTCTGTTAATATTACACGATCAGAAAGGTTTTAATATTTGGAAGAAGGGATTCCATTTTCATGCTCCAAATATCTATAATTCTAAAATTAGTTTACTCTGTTTACGAATGTCGTCATCGTACGTACGGCATCTTTAACTGGAGTAGACAGATAATGGGGTCTCTCTTCATCTCCATGAACGATGTATAAATTTGTCCTAACATATTAAAGTAAATACCAATTACTAAAGAATATTCGATACTAGATTCATTATCTAGTCCGATGATGCACTCGGAGGACATCTATTATCATATACATACCTTTCAATCAAATTCTTCTGAAACATGAGAATCTATACCGCGATGTACATTAAGTTTTTCGTACACTATCTCTGTGTGTTCATATGTTTTTGTACGCAAATTCATAAAGTCTAATTAACCATGTGTATTAGGTCTCTTCGATCCGTCATCCTCTTTAGACGTTCAGATAATCGTTAAGTATATGAATATGTTCATATATTCACTAGTATGACAAGCTATATTTTTGCATACTTGTTTTTCGGTGTCTTTCATGTCATATGATAATTGCTTATATAGAGCTATCCCCTTCGAGCCACTTATATTATTTCTCACCAATTACAGTACAAACATAATTTATAGTAGTAACACCTTAATTTTTGATAAGCAAGCTTCTTTTGTATTTTTATTTTTCTTGTCACAATTAAGGACGCATTAACATCGTACACCAGAATATTTTGAGTAGGTTATGGTGATGTGGTGATTTTTGTATACCCTGAGATGTAGATTCTTGCTAGACTCGAGGCGTTCTTGTTAGATATTTCTTTTCAAATGATAACTAGACACGTTTATCCCATCTATAAATACTCTTGCCATACATGTCAGGATCTAATGCTTGATACGAGTACTCATATCTATTCACCTCTTTCTTACTTATTCTTATTTCTTTTAATTTGCCCAAATCAAATGTAGAGTTATTTGGATATATATTTATGTTCTATATTAGAAGATGCCTGCCGCATTTTAATCCTATGAAAATTGTCTGATATTACTTCGCATGTTATGTTTTTTAGTATGATTTTTGCCCTATCTCTTCTTAGCCCGAGTTTCTCAAGAAACGTGATTATATCGCGATGATCTGAGACCCGATGCGTGGCTCTGTACTAGTATATTATTCTGCTCAGGGATAACATTTACAATCTTTGCAATCTAATGAACGAATTGATGTTTCTTAATAAGGAGAAATTGAGTACAATACTTGGGTTGATCTTTATTAATCCCGACATTTTTTATAAGGTGTGAATGGAGGTGGTGAAGAGCTGTGGCATCCATATGCTCTCCTTTTCTTGTACAAAATAACAGTTTGGGATTTGCATAGTTAAAAAAATACAGTAACGCGATAATCAGGATAAATATCCTATAATATGCTGTCTTGCACCTTCATTCGCTCAGTTCACTCCCGATCCTATAGGCCACCATGAATGCTTTGTAAAGACATAGCGTGTAAATCTAAGGATCTGATTGCTTCCTCACCAATAGCCAGCATTCGTGCACGATTTTGAGGGAAAGAGAGATAATTTCGTGCTTATACCGCTATAATTTAAAAAAAGACTCTTTTTTGTGCAGAGGCAGGAAAGGATATTATATTGACGTACTGTGGCAATAATTGTTTTCCCTTTCTCACAGTTGCTAGATGGGATCTCCAATTAAAAATATATAATTATAGATGGAGCTCTAGTGGTATCATCGTTACCAAAACTACCTTGAGGAAGCCCAATACAATCATAAAAATCCTTACTGTAGTCTTTTATTTTGTATGATAATTTTATTTTTAAACAATCGTTATTATTACTTTATTGTTATCGTAAGAGTGCACATCAGCTTTTAAAGTCTATAATTTTCATATCATACAACGAATCTACTAATCATTTTTGTGTGTTTAGAAAATTAATTCCAAAATGGATTTACTAACATATATATACTTAATTAGAAGACTCATTTTTTATAACATATAAAATATCACCCAATACACCATATTCTCATACCCCTAGCATCGACTCCTACGATCTTGGTTTAGCCCTGGAAGACAAATAATGCACTAAAAGGGGAGAATCTCACATAAACATATTCAACTTTCCTTAGCCTTATTCCCATATAACACCTAATTTAAGTTTCCTGGAAACATTGCTTCACAAAATCTATTTAACTTTCTATGATCACTTAGTATCAATTATCTCCTATAGATTTATCCTAGTAATTGGAATACCTACAATTATTGATCAAGTTCCGTATCGCTTAACTTTATCTATCAGTATCATGGACTAGCTTCTGTTCTATGTGCCCACTCATCCGTTCCTGATAGTCTGGGAAACCCTCCGATACTATTTGCCTTATTTACCCTGCCACAGTACCACCGGGCGCCTGTGCCTGTCATGAGTCTTTATATGATGAGCATTTCTTTGTGCAGACGGTCTCTTGCCAACGCATTGATCACTGTATTCTCTCACATACCAGCTGCAGTCCTATCCAGTCGGAACGCTGCTTTATCCTAGCGACTATTAACACCAATTTCTTAACCAAGGATACATGTCGATTAATATGGTTCGACAAAGTTATACGACTCGGAGCTGTCGACAACACTAATCACTTATCGCTTCGTCCACTGTTCGGGCTGCCAGGGATCTTGGTGTCCCTCCGGACAACGCCTAGTTAGTAACTGCTACTCTAATTTCAATATATATTGGTATATAAAATACATTTTATTTTATCTCTTTTTAAGATTATGAAATAAGGAACCTGGATATTTTTCCATTTGCAATTAGCATTATATTTGGAGATTTATTTTGATGTAAGGCCTCAAGAATCGAGATAGTAGACCTTAAGATTTTGCATTTGATTCTATGCATATAAGATAATTTAACTCTTATATGTTCTAAGCCTCTCACATCTGTCTATCTTTCTTAGTAATATATAGGCTAACATTCAATATAATGATGGAGTTGAGAGGAAATTTTTTAATTCTATTGTATGAGAATCCATTTTCTTTAAATAATTTTGTAATTAAGAGTACTCATATTTGTTGGGCTATTTATTATCGATATACGTGTTCGTGACGCCCAAAACCCATAGATTTAAGTCTGGGCTTACTTATAAATTTAATAATAGCTATCATAACTCTCAAAATAAAATGACATAAATAACTCTCTCTGTGGCATACACTCTACCAGGATTTGAAGTAGGTTGGTCTAAACCACCTCTCAGGGTGCGGTAATAATGATAATTTGAATTTCTGTGAAGATTGTGGTCTCATGTTCAATTTTAAGTTATTTGAGAAATTGGTCGCCAAGTTCTAAGTGAGTTCTCCTAGTGGAGCCCTTCACTCATTTACATACTTTATGGCATATGATTTATGCTTGTCATGATATATTATTTTTACTCGTAAGCAAAGTGATTCAAGAAGATTCATTTCAATAGTAATTTAATTATATTGTGCTTATAATTTTTTAATTCTGTCATAGTCTAATATGTGAAGTGTATGTTTTAGCAAATACTATTATAATGAAATTACTATAGTAAATAAATTAGTAGATTTATATATTATAATATACTAAGTTTTTTGTGTGCATGTATGGAAGTTTCGCATAACTATCTCTCCACAGGCACATAGCAATGATGGTGACTATTTGAGTGAACATGTTAACATTCAGTTATTGTAGCTTACACATTTAGGTTTCTAGTGGAACATGTCATAACATGTAGAAAATGTTCAATTTGAATGTTTTCACTTTATATGATCTCACCTTGCATGATATGTTGATTGACAAGTCAATATCCTCAAATAATGTTTCGGATATAATTCGCAACTTGCCTTTATATGCTCAAAGAGCACGGAGACAATGAATAGTTCTCATATATAGTTATTGACAGTTAACAATACACCACATAGGTGTTTCAAAAAGTCTTTGTGTATTTATACTTATAATGTAAGTCTTTTTGCGTTTTTAAATACGACTATTTTCGATGCGTAAGATGGTGTCTCTTCAATACTTCTCTTTTAAATGTCAATATATATACAGAGTCTAGTTGAGATAGTGATATCTTTCTTTGTATCTAAAATCACAGTGGATAGTCAGAATTAAAAAATATGATCTCCAGTAATCCAGATAGTTCTCTCATATAAAAAGTGCAAATTTATATCGTTCATCAATACTGCGGGCGCTCTAAGAATGTCGAATACCTTAAAGTGTGAGTTAAGTGGATTTCCTAAAAGTTAAATACCCCTAAATTCACCATTTATCAAGAAGTTGTCTAAACCTTGATATTTTTGCTAAAGTAGGTCGTCTCATAGATTAACACTTGAATTTCTAGTATAGGCTGTATATACTAAACCTTAATAATTGCTCTCTATCATATGCATATAAAAAGCCTACAGTGGTGGAGAGGAGTAGAAATTGAGCAAATTAGAACTTCTTATTGGAATATAATCTCTCTTTTAGAAAAAACTTTATATCTAATTTTCTGCACACTAATATATAAATGTTTTATAAAGATCAAAAAATTATGTGTAAACCCAGCACACATATAAATATTTTAAAGTAGTGCACAACATCAAATAATTGTTAGTCATACAAATAAAAAAAACATTCATAAATTTATAATTAGTTAAGATGATTATTCTCTATTTTACTCTCTTCACCTCCTTTTATTACGTCTAACTTCCTCGTAAATGACACGGCCCTTTTTCTGGAAATACTTGCATGTCAGGTCTGATGTTGTTATGCTGCCATACATCGACAATAGATTCCAACTCTAGAGTAGCTGGAGAATCCTTTTTATCTAATACTTCGTGCATCTCATACTCACTATAGTGTACCCATTATTTTGGACAGTCGCAGTCCCCTAAGAGGATGGTGGAGAAAAATGGTTGGAGAAAATAGGGGTCTCTAATAAGAAATAGAGAAAAAGAGAGTTACATCTGCAGTTATTGTCACAGACGTGTCTAAAAAGCTGTATTATAAGGAAATAGTTAACTATCAAATTGCATTGTTACCACGAGAGATATTTTTTCCCTTTCCCTACTATATGAGTAGCTTTAGGTTATTGAAATCGTCGCAGTGTGTCTTTTCAGCAGCTTCTTACTATGTGAGTCCTCCTCTACGTTGTAGTAGATACTCATCATCCTTTCACACCTTCGCACTACTGATAGGTCCTTAGCACCCAAAGAAATAGGGGTTAGGTGGTTATACTAATTATGTAGTATCCTTTCTCTTAAAAGGATTCACATTATCTTTGATCAGGGTGCCACATCAATTTTTCTCACTTATGATTAGAGCCAACGCGTTTGGAAGAGATTTGGATACTTGAGTCTTAAGTATGCTACCTTCAACGTATTCATAAGAGGTCGTATATTTTGAAGTCGTCTAAATGGTTTTTTGCTCGAAGGCAAAGAACTTGTGTTGAGAACCCATTGGATAATGTTAAAAATTACCACTCCGAGAATTCTTATCTCCAACATACTAAAAACAATCTCCTCCTCACATTGTCTGAACGCAGTCGATACTACTTGTCATCTTGTTCCACTATAGAAATAAACAGATCAAATAATTGTATGTATTAGGATCGCATAATCCAAACGTATTCAGATTAGGTTTTACTAAATGTGGACACTGTTTAGGAATGAATATAATTGGATGTAGAGGATGATTTAAAGTATAAGTCGCAAGAAAAATAAGTGTGCTGTTGTAAAATTGGTATAAAGTATATATAAATGAACCATGTCATATAGCATTTCAATACTATTTACAATTACATCATATGCACTTCGAGACCATTTTAGCATTATTAAATATACTTTTAGAGCTCCAAAATAATGAATCCAATCAGTGAGTGTAGAAGCTCGCATGTTTAATTTACATATAAATTAATGCATTAGATCCACCTATAAAGAATATGACGAAAATGATAATAAATTTGAAGGATTATAAACTTATGGTGACTGAATCTAGTTTCTGATGTGCATATATGAATATATCGTAGAACGGTACCTCTGGAATTTACCATGTATAATGTACACTATAGATGTGTTATGAGTTGGAAATTAACTTGGTATAAATCACAGAAGCTCAATAAAACTATTAGGATTGTTAAGGTGACTAGGTCACAAACCCATAAAGTTTAATAAGTGGACAATTTTATAAACACATACATTGTATGGTGATAAGAAGTCTCCTCACGCTCAAAACAACAGTTTCCATATAGAGAGCTTAGTGGGTGGACGATAACTCCGTTTGTGGCAATGATCAAAATCACATTTTGGTGTATCGTCACTTAAAGAGGAATTTTGTAATCACTACTACAATTGTCATTTCACCTAGTCTTACGGTCGCCTATTATAGGTTTTCGAAAATGTACTGAGGATACTATTTCCACATAGAGAAGAATTGAATGATTTAGATTCATCACCTATCAATGCAATCCCAAAGTGATATTTAGGAATGGGGTAAAATAAGAAGAGAAGTTTGTCTTAAAATGGTAACTTTGTTTGAATGAATTCTCATCACTCCTGGTGATGGATATCATATCAGTCATAGATACATATAGTTAATCTGATTATATTCGCCGTTATACGACTGTTTTAATGGAGATAGTTTAGTACGAACCCAAAAAAAATAGCTTCCAAATTTTTCCGATGGTCATCAACCTAGGGATCCACCCGAAAGATCGTTCACTTTTATTTTATTACATATCACCACCACTATATAGCAGTGTAATTACTCTCGAATGGTTAACTTAACTTCGGAAGGTTATAATAAGCGAGAGCGCAAAACGACTTTAAAGAGATACAAAAATTTATTTCTTCTAGCATAAGGGGGCTACTATTGATAATTGATAGCACTGCTTTTATAGGTTATTAGAATGATTTGATACGATATTCTTATAACTTTGAGACACCTAAATTCACTTTAGGCTGTAGAGGGCATAGATTGCATCTCAAATTTTTAAGCGTGTTTGAGTCATAAAGATACCTTATAACATATCACTAGAATTTCGATCTACAATGTATATGATAAGGAGTTATTTTATAATAATGGTTTGTGACGAAATTGTAATATATACATTACTCAAAAAGTCTCTCATCGCCAGTGGATATAGTAGACTTTTAGAGATACTTTTGACTTAGGCTTTTGGAATATTAGCATCTCATGTTTTAATGAAATACTTAGTTCTATGACGTCTTTATCAATTTGGACTTATCAAGCCTCAAATTATACATGTATAAAAAGAGGTCAACTAGTATATTCTATATCCTTAAGAAAAATATAATCATAAAATTTCTCATCATAATCAATTATTATATGTTACTATATAGATCAATATTTCTCTCTCCTAAAATATCATGAATACGGCGATAAGATATTGAATTCTCGCATAAAAGATGAGTGCTTATGTATGGGACGGTCATAGACCGTCCTATAAGTGCTCCCTAAGTAAAACATAAGTGTCTCAATCTCTATTGAACTTTGATCAAATATAAATCTGTTAGGATAACTCATTATAGTCAAAAATTACCTACACATAACCCCTTATATTTCCGGATCTCTCAGATCTAACATTGATAAGTATATAGTTATATATATAAAAAGTAAGTATATCTACAACCATAGAAATACAATCAAGTCCGCGATCTGACTTTCTACTGGTTAGTAAGTCCCGATTATACTGAGGGTGCAAGATTATGAATATCTTACTTTGATCAAATAGACATGTTATTACTATATAAACTTCTAAAGTATCTTAAACCTTATACTCGCTGACCTAGCTCAATCACTAAGAATTAAAATAAACTCTATCATCATTTTATTCATTTATTCACGATGTTAGGAAAAATAAATGCTGAAAATATATAGATATTTTATTTATATAATTAACTCCCAAGTATTTGTTACAATACTTTACTCTATTTTTGTTATTGAGTAATTTTGCATATCTTTGCATCCTCATGCATCTATAGTTGTTATGTTTTATTTATTTTCCAAAATAATAATTTTCACTCATCTTATTTTAGAGTATATCTAAGGTTACATTGATGTAGATTAATTTGTGAGGAGATACATATAATAATGTACCCTTTTATCTGCTCGCATCTCTCTCATTTCTGATTAAGGTATTAAATTTATAATTGTGTGAAAAAGTTAGACCTCCATGTATTCGAATTATATTTGAAGATTACCTACAATATCAATCTCCACTTAACTATTTAATAATAACATTTCATGATTCCTAAATTGCTATTTTTTATTTGCCTAATTAAATTCGCTATAAAAAATAATTTGTCAATCTTTCAAGATATTATTTTATTCAATTTTATATTCGATCATAGATTATGCCGGAGCCTTGTAGGATTTATGTGCGCCTTCAAACTGTAATAACTCTATTTTTTATTCTCATAATCTTTTTTGATTAGATGATGATTGATCGTGTCATATCCATTCATTTATATTTCTAAGTTCATACACCACTTTTAATATTTCTTTTTTTACATGTATATCCTCATTTATGTCATTATTTGCATAATGTTTCTTTTCTTATGTGTGCTCGTCGTGTGGCGATTATTTAGATGATAGTGGTTGCCTGCCTATATGTCTCCTCTGTTGGAGCTAGCTCTCTCTAGCCCATGAGATTTAGTGTGGTAAATTTCCCTCCTACTCTATAGTCTCTATTTTTTCATAGGTGTTTTCTATCCTCTAGTATGATTTTATTTTGGATTTAGTATTGTTTCTTCATCGTCTTTGCTAGTTTTGTGACGGATTGATGACTTCCGTACCATCCATTCTTCCCTCCGTCATACTAAAGGTCT